>NW_006779128.1:0-205 GCF_000442215.2 Lipotes vexillifer | reverse complement strand
TCAAAAAGACAGAGCCACCCCAAAATTTGGGGCTGCCCTCTTCACAGGAACCTCGTCCACTGTCCAACTTAAATACCCACGAAGGGAAAAAATGTATCGTCAAGTTGCAGCACTTACGTGCCATGGAATATCAGTCAGCAAAGTAATCAAGGTCATCTGGCGCCTAGCATCTTAGTGATTGGATTTAGGTACGATGATTCCAAGT
>NW_006779127.1:0-202 GCF_000442215.2 Lipotes vexillifer | reverse complement strand
TGCATAGGAATAGACCTGACTGGTAGGAATCTTAAAACCTATGTATTTATTTGTTTCCATAAGTGAATTAAGTGTGTATAGAGCGACATAAACGCAGCAGTAAAAATCAGCCAAATCCCATTATAAAAATGAAATTCTTAACCAAAACACAATGACAGTGAAATAGAGAGACATTCTTACTTAATTCATTCAGGGCTCGGGA
>NW_006779126.1:0-454 GCF_000442215.2 Lipotes vexillifer | reverse complement strand
TTGGTGTCGGTACTTTATCCTACCTGGATGGCATACATGCATTTTTCCATTTCAAGTGGTCAATGTATTTGCATTAATACTCAAATGGCAATTCACCTTTCACCAGGTATGTAAAGGTCAAAGGGTTTAGCTAAATGAGGGAATTCCAGGGCAAGGATCTGAATTGACTGCTCTTTCCATTCTTGAAAGGCCACCTCTGGATTCTATTCAAAAGGATCATCATCTTTTCCTTTCAGTGTTTCATGTAGAGGCCCCGCTATTAGACTATAGTTAGCGATCCAGATGCAGCAAACCCTGGTCTCCCAAGGAACCCCTAAGCTGTCTTCTAGTTTTAGAAATGAGTAAGGCTGCAAATGGTTTCTTGCCTTTCCTGGGATTGACTTCTCTGACTTTCTGTGAGAATGAAGCCCAGGCAGGTCACTTTAGTCTGTGATATTTGAGCTTTTTCTTGGAC
>NW_006779125.1:0-1439 GCF_000442215.2 Lipotes vexillifer | reverse complement strand
AAAAAAAAAAAAAAAAAAAAAAAAGGCTCACACCAGTTTGGACTGAGCCAGTAGAATCCACCAAAAAGGCGAAATGTAAAACTAGCAGGAAGAACTGTCTCCAATCATTTGAGAGAGACACGCCAACAGAAATTTTGTTCAAATAATAGAATTATTAACAGATAGACGACCAAGAACTTCTAAAATTGAATGCAGATGCTTGTTTTCCAGTTTGCTAGACACAAACACTAAGCATGATATTTGTAAGAAACCTCCCTTTTAGGTCCAGGGGAGGTTTTCCTTAAAGTTTTATGAAACTTTTTCCCTTCGTTATTTCACTTAGATATGTTTCCTTAATTAGTATTTTTTCTTCTCCATTGCAAGAATCTAACCAGTGTTCATTTGGTGAAGAATTAATGATGAACTATGGGAGTATGGAGAGGTGTTCCCTTCCTTTGAGGCCCATATAGATGCCAAGATGGAAACCATCTTGAACAGAGAAAGTCCATGAGGTTGTTGGTACTTGCAGCTTGTGTGCTGGCTCCCATGGGTGCTGATCACTTTCATCCAAAATGTTTTGAGTATGTTCTGAGCTGGACACTTGAGAATTATACGCTTATGACTGTTTTTAACTGTCACTCACAGGAGAGAACTGCATGGTAACAGCCTGCTTTATGAAGTTTTAATCCATGTTTCACTGTCACTGTGACAGTCTCTGATGACGTGGCGGGCTTGGTCCAGAATGTAAATCAATGTACTACCTCCTTCAAGGACGAAGTCAGGCTTTGAAAAGCCCATCAGCTGAACCACAGTGTGCTTCATGAGGTGGTTGATGTGCAGTGTGGCGCGAGCCCCTTCTGATGTGGGAGGTAAAATCGGCAGACTGCACTTTGATACCTGCTGACATACACATTACTGTCACTTAGGTCACCATTTTTTTTTAAAATAAATTTATTTATTTATTTTTAGCTACGTTGGGTCTTCATTGCTGCGTGCGGGCTTTCTCTAGTCGCATCGAGTAGGGGCTACTCTTTGTTGCCGTGCACAGGCTTATCTTTGTGGTGGCTTCTCTTGTTGCAGAGCAGGGGCTCTAGGTGCGTGGGCTTCAGTAGTTGTGGTGCGTGGGCTCTAGAGCTCAGGCTCAGTAGTTGTGGCCACGGGCTTAGTTGCTCCACGGCATGTGGGATCTTCCCAGACCAGGGCTCGAACCCGTCTCCTCTGCATTGGCAGGCAGGTCCTTAACCACTGCACTACCAGGGAAGTCCCAGGTCATCTTTCTAATCTGTAACTCTTAATCTGTCTTGATAGATTTTTTTGAAGTTGATTATATAGTTGATTTACAGTGTTGTGCCACTCTCTGCTGTACAGCAAAGTGACTCAGTTATATATGTATATACATTCTTTTTTTAAATATTCTTTTCCATTATGGTTTATCCCAGGAGATTGGATATAGTTCCCTG
>NW_006779124.1:0-206 GCF_000442215.2 Lipotes vexillifer | reverse complement strand
CCTAATATGGGAAAGGAAATAGTCAATCAAGTCCAGGAAGCACAGAGAGTCTCATACAGGATACATTCAAGGAGAAACACGCTTAGACACATATTAATCAAACTATCAAAAATTAAATATAAAGAAAAAACATTAAAAGCAGCAGGGAAAAACAACAAATAACATACAAGGGAATCCCCATAAGGTTAACAGCTAATCTTTCAGCA
>NW_006779123.1:0-670 GCF_000442215.2 Lipotes vexillifer | reverse complement strand
GTCCTAACACGTACGCTAATTCTAAAGCATTGTCAAAACATAACCAGTAACTAAACTGAACCCATTCCCTAACCCTAAGCGTAAACCTAATCCTAACACTAACACTTACCTGAAAGCTTACCCAAACCGGCGTCCTTATCCTAACCCGTATGCTAACAGTAATCTGTGCCCTAACACGTATGCTAACCCTAAACCGTTGACATACCCTAACCTGTACCCTGAAACATTTCCGTTCCCTAACGCTAACCTGAATCCTTACCTAACCCGTTCCCTAATCATAAACCGTACGATAACACTATTACGTGCCCTAACATCTATGCTAACCCTAAACCATTGTTGTACCCTGAACTGTACCCTAAACCGTGTCTGTTACCTAACCCTAACCCTAACCCTTACCCAAAGCCTTACCCTAACCCGTGCCCTAATCCTAACCCGTACGCTAACACTAACCCGTGCCCTAAAACGTACGCTAACGCTCTAACATTGTTGTACATAAACCTGTAGCCTAAACCGTCCACTATCCCTAACCCTAACGCTAACCCTAACACTTACCCGAAGTCTTACCCTAACTCATAAACTAACCCTAACTCGTACGCTAACACTAAAACATGTCCTAACATGTACGCTAACCCTAAACTGTTGTCGTACCCTAACTTGTACGCTAAACCGT
>NW_006779122.1:0-8234 GCF_000442215.2 Lipotes vexillifer | reverse complement strand
AAAAAAAAAAAAAAAAAAAAAAAAAAGAAAGAAAGAGAGAGAGAAAGAAACTGTTAAATGTACAGGTGAAATGGCATTTATTTTGTAATGAATTTTGCCACAATGTCTGGGTTCCATTCACCCAGAGATGTTATGAAAGGATCTATATCACTTTTTACTTTCTTAATTTTTTCAGTGACCTTTGCCCCACTTCCCCACACCTTGTTCTTGTTCTCTAATGCCTGTCTTGAATACCACATCTATCACAACCATGGGTGTGGTTTTATTTTACCTTCCAGTGGACTTAGACAGTGCTTGATCTTTATTTCTGTTAGGGTCCCATCACATCATCTTCCAGTTGTGTACATAGACTTTATCAAGCTGTTTCTTGCTCTTATCTCCCATATTGCCTGGTGAAGGAATGAATTCACTAAGCATCTGCTCTTTGCTAGCTGCTGCCCCTTCATCCTATATCCCTGAATAAATCTAGAGCCCTCCTGTTCTACATGTAGATGTATTTTTGATATGTTCATGGTGGGAGCTGAGTTCCATGTCCCCTACTCTGCCACCTTTATCAATCCTCCTAGGTCTCTAAATTCTTGAATTCCAAAAATATTATGATTGCGGAGGCTTGGCTAACCCAGAATCTGATGGAGTAGGCTGGCAGGCTGGAGATTCTGGGAAGAGTTGCAGTCCAAAGGCAGTCTGCTGTAAACATTCCCTGTATATATGAGTTTTGGTTTTTTTTTGTTCTGTTTCTTAGATTCTACATATTTGTGAAATCATTTGTCTTTCTCTGTCTGACATTTCACTCAGATAATATCTCAAAGTCCATCCATATTATCACAAATGGTAAGATTTCCTTCTTTTTTATAGCTTGGTGGTAGTATATATGTACCACATCTTTATCCATTCATCCATTAATGGACACTTAGGTTATTTCCATATCTTGGCTCTTGCGGTTAATGCTGAAATGAACATAGGGGTGTGTATATCTTTTCAAATTAGTGTTTTTGGTTTTTTTTAGATAAATACCTAGAAGTGGAATAGCTGGATCATGTGGTAGTTCTATTTTTAATTTTTTGAGGAACCTCCATATTGTCTTCCATAGTGGCTGCAGCAATTTACATTCCCAAAAATAATGCACAAAGGTTACCTTTTCTTCACAACTTCTCCAACACTTGTTATTTCTTTTCCTTTTTTTTTTTTTTTTGATAATAGCCATTCTAACAAGTGTGAGGTGATATCTGATTGTACTTTGATTTGCATTTCCCTGATAATTAGTGATGTTAAGCATCTATTCATGTGCCTGTTGGCCAATAGACATTGGAAAAATGTCTATTTAGATCCTCTGCCCATTTTTTAATTGGATTGTTTGTTTGCTTGTTTTGCTATTGAATTGAATTCTTTATATATTTTGCATATTAATCCCTTATCAGATATATGATTTGCAAACATTTTCTCCTGTTCAGTAGGTTGCCTTTTAGTTTTGTTGAAAGTTTCCTTTTCTGTGCAGAAGCTTTTTAGTTTGATTTAGTCCCACTTGTTTGTTTTTGCTTTTGTCGCCTTTGCTTTTGGAGTCAGATCAAAAAATTCAGTACCAAGATCAACGTCAAGGAGCTTACAGCCTATGTTTTCTTATAGGATTTTGAATGGTTTCAGGTCTTACATTCAAGTCTTTAATCCATTTTGAGTTAATTTTTGTATATGGTTTAAGAGAGTGGTCCAGTTTTGTTCTTTTGCATGTGGTTGTCCAGTTCTCCCAATGCTGATAATTGAAGAGGCTGTCCTTTCCACATTGTATTTTCTTGGCTCCCTTGTTGTCAGTTAATTGACCATGTATGTCTGGGTTTATTTCTGGGCTGTCATTTATGTTCCATTGATCTATGTGTCTGTTTTTATGCCAATATTATACTGTTTTGGTTGCTGTAGATTTGTAGTACACAGTTTGAAATCAGGGAGCATGATATCTCCAGCTTTGTTCTTTCTCAAGATTGCTTTGGCTCTTCAGTGTCTTTTGTGGTTCCATACAGATTTTATTTTTTTAAATTATTTTTAAAAATATTTATTTATTTTTTGGCTGCATTGAGTCTTAGTTGTGGCACGTGGGATCTTCATTGTGGTCCATGGGCTTCTCTCTTGTGGTACGTGGGCTCTCTAGTTGTGGCACACAGGCTTAGTGGCCCCACGGCATAAGGGATCTTAGTTCCCTGACCAGGGATCGAACCAGTTGTCCCCTGCATTGCAAGATGGATTCTTAACCACTGGACCACCAGCGAAGTCCCCATACAAATTTTAGAGTTATTTGTTCTAGTTCTGTGAAACATGCCATTGCTATTTTGATAGGGATTGCATTGAATCTGTAGATTGCTTTGGGTGGTATGGACATTAGCTTTTAGCCACTGAGTGTGATGTTAGCTGTGGGCTTGTCACATATGGCCTTTATTATTATGAGGTATGATTTCTCTATACCCACCTTGTTGAGAGTTTTATCATAAATGTATGTTGAATTTTGTTAAATGCTTTTTCTGCATCTATTGAGATGATCATATGATTTTTATCTTTCATTTTGTTAATGTGGTGTGTCATATTGATTGATTTATGGATGTTGACTCATTCTTGCATCCCTGGAGTAAATCCCAGTTGATCTTGGTGTATGATCCTTTTTAATGTATTGTTGAATTTGATTTGCTAATGCTTTTTTCAGGAATTTTGAATTTATGTTCATCAGGCACATTGGCCTGTAATTTTATTTTTTGTGAAGTCCTTGTTTGGTTTTGGTATCATGATAATGCTGCCCTCAGTAAGTGAGTTTGGAAGCATTTCCTCCTCTTCAGCTTTTGGGAAGAGTTTGAAAAGGACAGGTATTAAATCTTTAAATGTGTGGTGGAATTCATCAGTGAAGCCACTTGGTCCTGGACTTCTGTTTGTTGGGAGGTTTTTGATTACTGCTTTAATCTCCTTAATAGTAATTGGTCTATTCAGATATTCTATTTCTTTATGATTCAGTCTTGGAAGATTGTATGTTTCTAGAAATTTATTTCCAGAAGTTCTTAATTTTGATGAAGGTCAGTTTATCCATTTTTTTCTTGTATGGATTATGCTTTTGGTGCCTTATTTAAGAAATCTTTGCCTGTACTGAGGTCACAAAGTTTTTTCCCTCTATGTTTTCTTACAGAAGTTTTACAGTTTAAGGTTTTATATTTAGGTCAACAATCCAGTCAGAGTTAATCTCTTATATGGTGTGAGGTATGGATAGGTAGGGATTACAGTTCAGTTTTGCATATAGATGTCTGATTGTTCTATTATAATTTGTTGAAAAGATTATTCTTTCGCACTGCATTTCTTTGCACCCTTGTAAAAACTCAATTGTGGTGTGGGTCTGTTTTTTGATTCTGTATTCCATTCCATTGATCTGTCATTGTACTACCTTGATTCTTGTATTGTTGTAGTAAATTTTGAAATTAGGTCATGTTAGTTCTCTAATTTTGTTCTTTTTCAAAACTGTTTTGGCTATTTTATGTATTTTGCATTAATATGAATTTTAGAATTAGCTTGTCAGTTTCTACAAAAAAGCCTTCTTAGATTTTGACTGGGATTGCATTAAATCTGTAGATCAATTTGGGAAAAATTGACATCTTAACAATACTGAGTATTTCAACTTATGTACATGGTGTAACTTTATCTAGGTCCTCTCTGAGCAATGTTTATAATTTTCAGTGAACAGGTATTGCACAACTTTTGTTAGATCTATCCTTTAGTATTTCATATTTTTGATGGCATTGTAAATGACATTGTTTTTTTAGAAAAAATTTATCTATTGTTCTTTTGCTAGTGTATAGAAAGGCAATTGATTTTTGTATCTTGAACTTGTATCCTACAGCCCTGCTTACTAGTTCTAACAGCTTTTTTGTAGATTCCATCTTATATAGGCACTCACATTGTCTGCAAATAAAGACAGTTTTAATTTTTTCTTTCCAATCTGGATGCTTTTTCCCCTTCCATCTCTTCCTCCCTTCCTTCCTCCTTCACCTTCTTTTTTTTTTGTCTTTTTGTACTGGCCAACACATCCAGTACAATATTGAATAAAATGGGGAGATAAAATGTCTTGTGTTATTCCTATATTAGGGAATAAATATTTAGTTTTTCACCATTAAGTATGATATAAACTGTAGGTTTTTCATGGATGCCCTTTATCAGATTGAGGAAGTACTCTTTTATCCCTACTTTTTTGAGTTTAAAAAAAATAAGGAATGGATGTTTTGTCAAATGCTTTTTCTATTTTTATTGATATATATCTATATCTCTATCTTAATGTAATTATATGCAGTTTATTAATATGATGAATTTTATTAATTTATGAATGTCTAACCAATCTTGCATTCATGGAATAAACCCCATTTCATCATGATATATTAACATTATTATATATTGTTGAATTCAGTTTGCTAAATTTTTACATCTCATTTGATGAGGGCTATTGGTCTGTGATTTTCTTTTTTGGAAACGTCTTTGTCTGGGTTTAGTATCAAGGTAATGTTGGCCTCATAGAATGAATTGGGAAGTATTACTTCTTTAACAATATTCTGGAAGAGTTTGTGTTGAATTCTTCCTTAAAATGTTTGGTAGAATTCACCATGGACCCTGTCTTTTTAGGAATATTTTAAACTACAAATTTACTTTTGTTAATAGATATAAAGTTATTCAGGTTATCTATTTCATCTTTTAATCATTTTGTTCTCATACAAGTTTTTAACTGATATATAATTCACATACTATAAGTTTTACCCTTTTAAAGAATACAGTTCAGAGGATTTTAGTATATATACAAAGTAATACAACCATCATCATTATCTAAATCCAGAACTGTTATTATTCCAAAAAGAAACCCCATACCCATTAGCTGTTAGTTCCTATTTCCCCCTTCCCCTCCAGCTGGTGGAGACAACTAGTTTACTTTTACTTTCTGTCTCTATGGATTTGCCTATTCTAGAGATTTAAAATAAATGGAATTATAGAACATGTGGCATTTTTGTATTTGGATTCTTTTACTTAACAGTGTTTTCAGTGTTCATTCGTGTTATAGCATATATCAGTACTTCATTCCTTTTTATATCTGAATAATATTCCATCGTATGGATATGCCACATTTTGTTTATCATTCATCATTTGATATGCATTTAGGTTGTTTCTTCTTTTGGGCCCTACAAGTCTCAGAGCAGACTCTGTTCATTTTTCTTCATTCTCTTTTCTTTCTGTTCCTTAGACTGTGTAATTTCAATTGATGTAACTTCAAATTCATTGATTCTTCTGCCTGTTGAGCTCTTTTGGTAAGTTTCTCATTTCAGTTATTGTATACTTTTCAATGACAGAATTTGTATTTAGTTCTTTTAAAAAGTAATTTCTACCTTTTTATTGATATTCTTTCTTTGGTAAAACATCATTTTCATACTTCCTTTAGTTTTTTTAGACATGATTTCATTTAGTTACTTGAGCATCTTTAATATAGCTGATTTAAAGTCTTTGTCTAGGAAGGTCAATATCTGGGCTTCCTTAGAGACAGTTTCTACTCAATGCTTTTTTCCCTCCTCCGTGTGAAATATTTCTTGTTTCTATTGGATGTCTTGTAATTTGTTATTGTTATTGAAAATTATACATCTTAAATAATATAATGTGTCAACTTTGGAAATCGGATTTACCCCTGCTGCGCCATCAGGGTTTGTTATTGCTGCTTGTTTAATGACTTTTATGAACTAATTCTGTAAAGTCTGTATTCTTTGTCATGTGTCACCACTGAAATTTTGACTCAGCTTAGTGTTCAGCTAGTGATTGAATGGTGATTTCTTTAAATTCCTGGAACCAATAAATCTTTGTCTTTCCTGAGGGATTCTGTGTGCATGTTGGGGCATACCTTCAACACCCAGGCAATTTACAACTCTGCTTTAGCCTTCACTTCTTGCACAGAGTCTCAAGGGCAGCTAGGGACGAGAGCTTATGGCTTTCTCAGGTCTTTCCTGAGCATGTAGACAGCTCTGGGCATGTACACAGCTTTATACATGTACATGGCTTTTCCAAAGCCCCCTGTATTAGTTTGCTAGGGCTGCCGTAACAAAATACCATAAAATGAGTTTCTTAAACAGCAGAAATTTATTTCTCTTAGTTATAGAGTCTAGAAATCCAACATCAAGGTGTTGTCAGGTTTGATTTCTCCTGGGGCATCTCTCCTTGGCTTGCAGATGCCTACCTTCTTACTGTGTCCTCATATGACCTTTTTTTCTGCGTGTACACATCCCTGGTGTCTCTTCCTTTTAAGGACACCAGTCATATTGGATTAGGGTCCCACCCTTATGAACTCATTTAACCTTAATTACCTCTTTTTAAAGTCCTTATGTCCAAATAGAGTCACGTTCTAAGGCATTGGGGGTTAGGACTTCAACATAAGAATTTGGGGGGCGGGGCTCAATTCAGTTCATAACATCCCTTATGAACACATCATTCCCCAGCTTTCCCTTTTAAGTGTTTTGATTAACATATTGCTTGCCCAACTGTAGTCTAACTTCGTCAGGCAGCCATGATGTCAAACTATTGTCACTTACTTTTCTCAGTAAATACCCCTGGTAGAAAGGCTGGTTACAGGACAGATGAAGACAAGATCCCTGTGAGTGAGGCCTTCCAGTGAACCACCAGACAGATAAAATAATTCTTGAGAATGAGACTTTGGAGGAATGCCAAACCTCTTTTGTCCCCCTCCACTGACTTTCAGGTGTGATTGTGGGCTGTTAGTTTTCAAGGCTACTGTGGAACTGGAGAGAGGTGGAGGGAAATACAGCAAGTTAAAATGCCGCAAAGCTCACCATTCTTTCTGATATTCGGCCATTTGTCTTGAATAATTGCTCTGCAGATTGCTACAAGCCTTTGGTTAATCGCCAGAGTTCTGAAATGTTGATTTTTGTGTGTTCTTGTTGCATTTACAGAGGAGAGAATTTTGGAGGTCCTTGCTTCTCCATTCCCACTAATGTCCTATTTCTTTTGAGTGAGCTTTTGTAATTTGTGTTGTATAAGGAATATGTCCATTTCGTACATGTTGTTGAATTATTGGCATAAAGTTGTTCATAATATTCCCTTATTATCCTTTTAGTATCTGTAGAATTAGTAGTGATTTTACCTCTCTCATTACTGTCTTTTCTGTTTTTGTTACTGATCAGTCTGGCTAGAGGTTTATCAATTAAGAAAATATTCTCAAAGAAGTAGCTTTGGCTTCATTGATTTTTCTCTTATTATTTTTTGTTTGGTTTATATTTTATTGATTTCTCTCCGATTTTTATCATTTCCTTTCCACTTACTTTGGATTTAATTTGCTCCTCTTCTTCTCCTTCTCCTTTCTTAAGAAACCTGTCTTATGAGATCTTTCTTCTTTTTTCCAATGTAGGTGGTTATTGCTTTAAAATTTCACCTAAGTACTATGTTAGCAGCATCCACAAATTGAGAAATGTTGTGTTTTCATCTATATTTAGTTTAAAACATTTTAAAACTTCCCTTTTGATTTCTTTGGCCCATGGTTCTTTAGTATATTATTTAGTTTCCTTATATTTGGGGATTTTTTAAGACATTTTCCTGCTATTGATCTATAATTTAATTCCACTGTTGTTAGAGAACATACTTTACTTGATTTGAATCCTTTTATATTTCTAATACTTGGTATGATGTCCCTGAATATGATTTATTTTGGTAAAAGTTCTGAGTGCACCTGAAAAGAATGTGTATTCTGCTCTTGTTGGGTGGAGTGTATGAATGTCAGTTAGGTCAAGTTGTTTGCTAGTATTCTTCAAATCTTCTATACCTTACTGATTTTTCTGTCTATTTGTTGTATCAATTATAGAGAGAAAGGTTTTGAAATCTCTGACAGTAATTGTTGGTTTGTCTATTTCTCCATACAGTTTTATCAGTTTTTGCTTCATACTTTGAAAGTTATTAGGTGTATAAATATTTAGAATTTTTAATATCTTTTTGATCATTTGACCATTTTATAATTATGAAATGACCCTCTTTATCTTTGGTAAGATTCTTTGTCCTGAAATTTACTTTGTCTAATATTAAGATAGCTACACTAGCTTTATTTTGATTAGTGTTATCATGATATATCATTTTCCATGCTTTTACTTTTAACCTTTTTGTGTCTTTATACATATATATTTTTTTGCGGTACGCGGACCTCTCACTGTTGTGGCCTCTCCCGTTGTGGAGCACAGGCTCCG
>NW_006779120.1:0-206 GCF_000442215.2 Lipotes vexillifer | reverse complement strand
GGGAGTCCACCTGCTGATGCAGGGGACACGGGTTCGTGCCCCGGTCCGGGAAGATCCCACATGTTGCAGAGCAGCTGGGCCCGTGAACCATGGCCACTGAGCCTGCGTGTCCAGAGCCTGTGCTCCGCAACGGCAGAGGCCACAACAGTGAAAGGCCCGCGTACCGAAACAAACAAACAAAAAAAAAAAAAAAAAAAAAAAAAAAC
>NW_006779118.1:0-2861 GCF_000442215.2 Lipotes vexillifer | reverse complement strand
GATCCCACATGCCGCGGAGCGGCTGGGCCTGTGAGCCATGGCCGCTGGGCCTGCGCATCCGGAACCTGTGCTCCGCAATGGGAGAGGCCACAGCGGTGAGAGGCCCGCGTACCGCAAAACAAAACAAAACAAAAGAATTAAATAAAATTTGAAAGTCCATCCCTCAGTTGCACTGGCCACCTTTCAAGGGCTTGATAGGCACGTGTGGTTAGTGGCTGTCCATCATCTCAGAAAGTTCTGTTGGGCAGCTGGTCTAAGAAGGAATAGTATTTATCAGTATAAGGGCAGGAGATTCTAAACAATTTTAAAATATCTTCATTGATAATGGTGGAAGGTCTTGAAAGTCTGCCACACATCTGCATGGGGCACTTGACCAGCTTAACGCTCAAGAGGAAACAGTGTACACACCTCAGGTCTCATTGTTCATTTGTTGAACTGCTCTGATTGAACTGCCCCCACTTAGCCATGCACCAGTGAGGTTGGCTTTATTTTTATAACTTACTTCCTTTTTTCTCAAAAAACCCTATTCACGCTCACCAGTGGAAAAACTGAAGTTAGCCCAATCTTATAAATATCAGTTCTGCCCAGCCGCTTACAGTTTAAAATAGTTTCATTTCGAGGAAACATTCCATCACATTCAGATGTTACTATTTTGTATCACTTTTCGGTTGAGAGCCCCTAGCCTGGGCTTGGGAAGCCTAAGACAGCTTTGTTTATTAACGCTCCCTTCCCTTCCTCCTGGCAGCCCCTCCAGCCGGCTCCAAGGGTGTCCCCGTGGGAGGTGGAGAAGCAGGACCTCTCCTGTCTGTGCCAGGCCATGCTTCTCTGCCCGACCAGGCCCTCAGTATCCACTGCTGGCTGTGCACTTGGCTGGATCCACCTACATGGGGTCCCAGGGAGGATCTGGCTGTGATGCTTGGTACAGGCTGTGGCCCGGCAGGGTGTCTCTGTCCAGGGTCCTCATCCCCCTTTGTCCCCCCACCCTTTTCCTTACTTCTCCTTGGTGCTGAGAGCTACTAACTCAGTTTACAAGGGTACGTTGGTTACCCATTGCTGCAGATCAAATGACCCCAAAACGTAGCAGCTGAAAACAACAAAATATTATTCTCTCACATAGTTTCTGAGGGTCTGGAATACAGGTGTGGCCTAACTAGGTGGTTCTGAATCAAGGGGTCTTGTGTGGTTTCAGTCAGGATCTCAGCTGGAGCTGCATGGCCTGAAGGCTTGACTGGGGCTGGGGGAGCCACTTCCAAGGTGGTGCACCCACATGGCCATTGGCAAGAGGTTCAGTTCCTTCCCACGTGGGCCTCTCCACGGAGCTGCTCACGCCAAGGAAGCTGGCTTTCCCCAGACCAGCTGATCCAAAAGAGAGAGAATGACCAAGATGGAAGTGTCTTTTATATCCTAATCTCAGAAGTGACATACCATCTCTCCTGTCATATCCTGTTGGTCTCATAGACCAACCCTCATACAATGTGGAAGGGGAGCTACCTAAGGGTGAGAAAACCAGAAGGTAAGGATGCTGGGGGTGGAGGGAGGCTGGCTACCATGTTGAGGTTCATCCAGTGTGAGAATTTAGCTGGAAATCAAGCTCTCTTTTAACTTGTTCTTTTATTTTATTTATTTATTTAAAAAAATATTTATTTATTTGGCTGCGCCAGGTCTTAGTTGCAGCACACGGGATCTTCGTTGCCGCGTGTGGAATCTTCATTGCCATGTGTGGGATCTTTAGTTGCGGCATGCTGGATCTAGTGGGATCTAGTTCCCTGACCGGGGCTCGAACCCGGGCCCTCTGCACTGGGAGTGCGGAGTCCTACCGACTGGACCACCAGGGAAGTCCCTAACTCGTTCTTTTAGAATTAGACAAGTTGTTTTCACCATGCATGAGCTTTTCCAGGAAAGACCCAGGACGGGTCCTTGCTGCGATTACCGTGGATACACCTACTTATAAAATCTGTTTTTATTAGGTAAGTAACATGTATTCATTGTTGAAAAGGAAAAACAAAACAGACAAGTGAAAAAGCAGATGAAAGTCATCTTTTAGTTCACCTTCAAAAGTAAACTCTGACATAGTTTTACAGAATTTTCTTCTGTATGAATGTTACTTTTACAGACTCTTTTCTGTCCATTCATGCTTTTAACAACTATTTTTTGAACATCAATTATGTGTCAGTAATTCTACTTCCAAGGATTTATTTAAGGGAACATTCAAGGCCGTGAGCAAAGAGTTAGATACAACCAATTTAATCCAACACATTTACCCAATAATCTTGATGCTGTTTTACACTTGTTTGTATTTCAGACTTTTTCTTTTTCCTCATGGTTTCTGGTTCTGGGAGTTCTTATCCTCATCTAAGTTTATGTAAATTCATTTTTAAGTGGTGGGATTTTAAAAAATCCTTCTACTTTCTTTGTGTTATAAATAAAAAAGGTATAATTATGGCCATTCGGTGTCCTCCATAGATACACTTTTCTGTCATCATGTTTTGTTTCTTTGTTCATTTTCTCTGAATTTTGAAAACTTTTTTCAAGATGGTCCCTACACATGAATATTCCCCTCTTTAAATTTTAAAATTCTTAAAAAAATATTTAACCAAATAATTAAAGCAGGCAAAATAAAATTCACAACATACATATAAGATATAAACTACCATCAGCTTAAGAAATCAAACAATACCAGTATCTCAGATGCTCTCTCCTCCTCTCTGGTAAGCGCTATCCTGAAGTTTGTGGTTGTTATTCCCTTGCATTTCTTTATAGTCGTACAACAAACATGCGTATCTTTTTTTGTTTGTTTGTTTTTTGCGGTACGTGGGCCTCTCACCGCTGTGGCCTCTCCCGTTGCGGAGCACAGGCTCCGG
>NW_006779117.1:0-441 GCF_000442215.2 Lipotes vexillifer | reverse complement strand
ACACTACCAAACGTAAAATAGATAGCTAGTAGGAAGCAGCCGCATAGCACAGGGAGATCAGCTTTGTGCTTTGTGACCACCTAAAGGGGTGGGATAGGGAGGGTGGTAGGGAGGGAGATGCAAGAGGGAGGAGATGTGGGAACATATTTATATGTGTAACTGATTCACTTTGTTATTAAGCAGAAACTGACACACCATTGTAAAGCAATTATACTCTGATAAAGTTGTTAAAAAGTAAATAAATAAATAAAATATGAAACAAATATAAAAGAAATAATGATAGAGACTTGATTAGTTTTAAACTGTTCTGAGGTCCTGCATTATGTGAGAAGAGAATAAAGGTAATGGTAAAAAGTGATAATAAATAAATAAATAAATAAATAAATAAATAAATAAATAAATAAAGGCAGCTTCATTCTATTCTTAAAAAAAAAAAAAAAA
>NW_006779116.1:0-358 GCF_000442215.2 Lipotes vexillifer | reverse complement strand
TTTGTGTATACATACCACATCTTGTTTATCCATTCATCTGACAACAGACATTTAAATTGTTTCTATGTCTTGTCTATTGTGAATAATGCTGCAATAAACACAGGACTGCATATGTCTCTTCCATAACCTGTTTTCATTTTCTTTGGGGGTATATATATGTGTGTGTGCATGTATATATATATATATACATGCACACACACATATATATACCCCCAAAGAAAATGAAAACAGGTTATGGAAGAGACATATGCAGTCCTGTGTTTATTGCAGCATTATTCACAATAGACAAGACATAGAAACAATTTAAATGTCTGTTGTCAGATGAATGGATAAACAAGATGTGGTATGTATACACAAA
>NW_006779115.1:0-423 GCF_000442215.2 Lipotes vexillifer | reverse complement strand
GAAAATTAATAAGGAAACACAAGCTTTAAATGACACAATAGACCAGATAGATTTAATTAATATCTATAGGACATTCCATCCAAAAACACCAGATTACGTGTTCTTCTCAACTGCACATGGAACATTCTCCAGGATAGATCACAGCTTTTGTCACAAATAAAGCCTCAGTAAATTTAAGAAAACTGAAATCATATCAAGCATCTGTTCTGACCACGATGCTATGAGATTAGAAATCAATTACAGGTTAAAAAAAAAAACAAAAAAACACTTGGAGGCTAAAGAATATGGTACTAAATAACCAAGAGATCACTGAAGAAATAAAAGAGGAAATCAAACACTACCTAGAGACAAATGGCAACAAATACACGATGATCCAAAACCTATGGGATGCAGCAAAAGCAGTTCTAAGAGGGAAGTTTATAG
>NW_006779114.1:635760-636455 GCF_000442215.2 Lipotes vexillifer | reverse complement strand
TACAGAAAGAAAGAAGATACTGTAAAATAAAATAAAGTATAATAAAGTTATTGAATTAAAAAATAATTATTTAGAGAAAAAAAGAAGAAAAAAAGTGACGGATAGAACCTTAGGACAAATGGTGGAAGCAAAGTTATAGAGACAAAATCTTACATAGAAGCATACACATATACCCTCACAAAAAGAGGTAAAGGGGAAAAAATCATAAAACTTGCTCTCCAAGTCCACCTCCTCAATTTGGGATGATTCGTTGTCTAAAAGAGGGAAGGAAGGAAGGAAAGATACAAAGAAGGTAAAGTATAATTGAGTTCTTTAAATTAAAATTAATTATTAAGAAAAAAATTTTAAAAATAAAACAATGGACGGATAGAACGCTAGGACAAATGGTGGAAGCAAACCTATACAGACAAGATCTCACACAGAAGCATACACATACAATTCACAAAAAAGAGGAAAAGGGGAAAAAATCATAGATCTTGCTCTAGAAGTCCGCCTCCTCAATTTGGGATGATTCGCTGTCTATTCATGTATTCCACAGAGGCAGGGTACATCAAATTGATTGTGTAGCTTTAATCCGCTGTTTCTGAGGCTGCTGGGAGAGATTTCCCTTTTTCTTCTTTGTTCTCACAGCTCACAGGGGCTCAGCTTTCGATGTGGCCCTGCCTCTGCGTGTAGGTCGCCGGAGGGCGTCTGTT
>NW_006779114.1:632406-634938 GCF_000442215.2 Lipotes vexillifer | reverse complement strand
GCCGGTCGGCACCGATCCTCTGTGCGGGAATCTCTCCGCTTTGCCCTCCGCAGCCCCGTTGCTGCGCTCTCCTCCGCGGCTCCGAAGCTCCCCGCTCCGCCTCCCGCAATCTCTGCCCGCGAAGGGGCTTCCTAGTGTGTGGAGACCTTTCCTCCTTCACAGCTCCCTCCCACTGGTGCAGGTGCCGTCCCTATTCTTTTGTCTCTGTTTTCAATTAATTTTTTCTTTTGCCCTACCCAGATACGTGGGGAGTTTCTTGCCTTTTGGGAGGCCTGAGGTCTTCTGCCAGCATTCAGTAGGTGTTGTGTAGGAGTTGTTCCACATGTAGATGTATTTCTGGTGTATTTGTGGGGAGGAAGGTGATCTCCGCGTCTTACTCCTCCGCCATCTTTCCACCGCTCCCTGCATTCTATTTTGCATGCCAGAAGCTGAATACTACTTTATATGTCTATTCTTTTTGCATTCATTCCCAAACATTCCTAACATACCTACAAGCAGATGAATATCCTTAGCTGAGTGAGGAGAAAGTCTTGAACTCAGAAAGGAAAAAAAATCACATTAAAATATTTCAAAAATATACACCATTAGATGTTTCTTGTTTTGTTTTGTTTTGCCATTGGAATTTTAGGGAAAATTTTTCTTTCCAAACAAATGCATTTTCTCCCTTCACTTATACCTACATAGACATGGTGTCTCCTCTCCTGACCTGACAGAGCAAGCTCAGTACTTAAATTTAGGCTCCTTTTTAGTTGTCTCTTTTAGCTGATATTTCCTAAGTAACTTTCCCCCTTAATCTACCTTATTCGTCCTCTTAATTCCTGAATTTCATTTTCCTTTGCCCATTTATAAAAAATTTAGGAAAAAAAACCTTTTATTTAGAGTTCCTGTGTCTTTTATTAAAAGCTCACCAGCAAAATCACCACAAAAGTTCTTTTTGAAGAAGCTATCCTGTCTCAGCTGTCCTAAAAGGAAGAAAGAGAAGGGGGTCTGTGCCCAAGCTCAGTTTCCAAGAGTAGGGCCCCAGCCCAGAGTTAGGTGGTGTTGAGAGGATGCAAAACCAAAAAAGGCTGTTTGGGGACTAACTGGGCAATTATCTCTCCTGTGGCTAAAGCACACCAAGGGGGAGGGGGGAAGCAGAAATGGCCATCGTAATTGGGATAGTGGCAGAGCTTCCTCCAAAGGCCCCTCTGCTCCCAAAATGCCCCTACTCCCAACACCATGGAAAATTTTTTCTTTAGGCTGATATTTTGTCTCCAGATGTACCCTTCTAAATGCCAATAGTCCTGGTAGGTATGTCACATCCAGAACAAGGACATTTTGATAGGACAAAGTTCAGGTCACAATTATTACCCGGAATGAGTGGACCCTGGTTCTAGGGTTCCCTAGAAGCTGGAAGACACCATGAGCCCACATGAGGGGCAGAGCTGGAGTTAAATGCCAAAAGAAGCAGAGGCCAGTGCAGTAGCTTCATCATTAGTGAACCTCAGAGGTTTCTAAAACTGCAGCATCAGCGTGACAGTCAGGCCCAGAGTCCCAGTACTACACACTGGGGTTCTAGTCACATCTTAGGATCATGACCCTGGAGTTGTGCAGTGCACAGCCTGGGAGGCCATATGCAGCAGCCTAAGTCTTATGGAGGCCAAAATAAATCTGCACAAAGAGACGACAAAGAGTGCTCCCCGGCCTCGATCTCTCTCATTCTATACTGATGAAGCCTCACTGGGAAAATGCTGAATCTCAAGACTTGCCAAGTTGGACAAAAAGAGTCGTGTTCGGGCTTCCCTGGTGGCGCAGTGGTTGAGAGTCTGCCTGCCGATGCAGGGGACATGGGTTCGTGCCCCAGTACGGGAAGATCCCACATGCCGCGGAGCGGCTGGGCCCGTGAGCCATGGCCGCTGAGCCTGCGCGTCCGGAGCCTGTGCTCCGCAACGGGAGAGGTCACAACAGTGAGAGGCCCACATTTATGAGGTTAACTGCCAGAACTGCACTCAGCCTTCAGGCTAAATAAGAAGAAACACTGCTCTTCAACTGCTGCTCTTGCTTACCTAAAGCTTTAAAAGAAAATCAAAAGAAGAGCCAAAGACCAGCAGAGGAAAAAAAGTTTTCCACTGAATCCTACAAAGGGCCACATTAGGAAAGGAGTGCACTCAGAGCTACTGTGACCCCTCCCAACCCATACCTGAGACCCCTCTTTCCAAAGAGTTTCCCCAGCTTCTCCCTCATGCCCAGGGGCCACTGAGCTCCCACCGAGTACCTGGGCATCCTGATGCTCTCTACCAGTTGGTTATTCACTGTCCACAGAAGAGCACCTGTGATCTATTTTGTTCAGAAACAATGTCAGCAAAATTGTCATTAAAAGCTTATACAGGGCTTGCCTGGTGGCGCAGTGGTTGGGGGTCCACCTGCCGATGCAGGGGACACGGGTTCATGCCCAGGTCTTGGAGGATCCCACATGCCGCAGAGCGGCTGGGCCCGTGAGCCATGGCTGCTGAGCCTGTGCGTCCGGAGCCTGTGCTCCGCAACGGGAGAAGC
>NW_006779114.1:628057-632396 GCF_000442215.2 Lipotes vexillifer | reverse complement strand
AAAAAAAAAAAAAAAAAAAAAAAAAAAAGCTTATACAAAGACAACTTTGAGTTTTCCCAACTGTGCTGTAAGCCAGCGTTAATTAGCCAGGTGCCCTTAAGCAAGCCACCCCTCTCTGGGCCTCAGGTTCTTCACCTGAAGGTTGGGAGGTGAGACTCTGGATGTAAAGAGTTAAACCAATCTACTGTCCATCCACCTGTGCAGATCTCTGGGACTGAAGTAATTGTCTCTTCCCCCTTTCTTCCACAGTGAGACCTATCTGTGAGGCTCTCCCAAGGAAAGACAAGCAAAGCTGGTGCTGCTTCTGTACTCAGCTCACCCCGGCATTGTGGCAAGCCCACCCCAACACCTCTGTTCAAACAGGAGTTCACAAGGCTCAGGGCTCCTTCAGCAGCACTTCAACCTGGGGCAAGGCCTCGTGGAACATGGACAAAGCCATGGCCGAAAGAAACGGTGCTTCCACGTTCTGACAAGAAATGATGAACAATGGGAAGCATTTTTAGGTGAATTGGAGCTGCTCAGTGGAGCTTTTCCACTCAGTCTGGGGTGAATTGGAGCTGCTCTGGAGAGATGTCTGCTCTTTTCGTCTTCCTTCCTAGGCTCTGGTTTTCCTAGAAACTGTTAAGGATGCGCATGGAATTCCCACCCACCCCTGCTTTACTACTGAACTCGCTCTCTCGGAAAGAAGAATCGTAAAAGCAGTGATAATACCTAGTAACACTTACTAATTAATTCCCATGTTTCAGATGTGTGCCTGGTACATTCTCCATTTATTGTTGGGGGAGGCCAGCAAGAAGACGTGACCAATGGTTGACCCATGAGCTGGACCCGGCAGTGGAGGCTCCTCGCCCCTCCCCATCTATCCTTGAATGTACATTCTGCCCACCATTCCCACAGCCATTTCAAGGACACAGTCTTGACAGAGTAATGTGTTGCTGAATACATAATGACTGAATACATGACTGAACCCCATTAATTCTTCTACATAAACTTTTAAGATTCGGGTGGGGACGTGAAAATCTACTCGTCTTTCAGCTGCCCAAGACAAGCCTCATATGTAAGTTCCCTTGCTTATTAAACCTGCCCCCTACCAATCTGGAGCGATCTCCCTCTGTCTTGGTGTCTCCTTGCCCTTCATATATGGGGCCAGTTTCAGATTTCACCCAGGAAGCTCCCAACTTTTCGAACCAACGGTTTTCCTCTCAGGAACCCATGAGAGCGTCTACAGCCTTCTTCTCCTCATAACTTGGGTCTTCTAACTTTTACCTGTGGGCTTCCTGATCACCTAATCCTGATTTCAGACGTAATATGGTAAAGGGACTTGAGTGGCTTTGTATATATACTTGGGACTAAGACACACTTCCCTGCAGCTCTAACCTTAACTATGTACCCAGATACATAGCTCAGTTCCTCGTTTGTTCCCTGAGTTTTAGGCCCTGTGTAGATTGTTTATTTACTCTGAGTTCTTCACTCATTCATTGTACAAATATTTTTGATTATCTACATACTAATCATGAAAAAGAGAGAATGCATCCAATTAACAAATAGGTTATTATGCCCATTTTACAGATGGGAAAACAGAAATTGAGAGTTTCACTTGGCTGTCCCACATCTAGTAAATAACAGAACTAGCATGTGATTCCACATCTTTCTCCTCCTGGGATTTGGGCCCTATCTTGCTCCTACCAATGTCTCCCTCCCCTGGATCCCTATGTCATTTTCCAAACAAAAACCAGTGCTCAAATTCTCTGACTGTGTGCCCTACAACTCAATTCAATTCATGAACTAAGTATGGGAGTTAGCACAGACCCCACTGTTTAACTATAAGATACCACAAGACACAAACTGTAAATGGGGTCCCTAGGATACCTGCTCTTTTGCCCAGCTAATTATAAATGGGGGAGTTCCCATGGCTCATCCTCAGGTTTGATAACTCACTAAAACTACTCACAGAACTCAGGAAACTCTATACTTATGATTCAGAACAGCCACATGGAAGAGAAGCCAAGGGAAGGGTGTGGGGGTGGAGGGAGTGCAGAGCCTCCAAGACCTCTCTGGGTGCACCAACCCCCCTCTTGTCAAAGTGATCATCAACTTGGGAGCTCCCCAAACCTTGTTGTTCAAGAGTTTTTACTGAGGCTTCCTTAAGCATGATTGGCTAAGACATTGGTCATTGGTGATTGAACTTAATCTCCATCCCTCCTTACCTCCACAGAAATCGAAGAGTGGGCTGAAAGTGACAACTCTAGTCACAGTAGGTAGCCAGCCTTTCTCTGGAAACTATCTGAGGGGCCACCTTGAGTCATCTCACTAGCATAAACTCAGGTATGGAGAAGGGGGCTCTTTGTGAATAACACAAGACACTCCCATCACTCAGGAAATTCCAAGGGTTTCTGAAGCTCTATACCAGGAACTGGGGGCAAAGACTATGTTTTGTTTAAAGTTATACCCCAACCCTCTCCCACCCCTGGGAATCATAGCCAGAGACTAAAACTGTGCTACCTGCTTGGATTTCTATTAATGCTTCCTGGCTCCCCATCACTGTGTTCCACACACCTGCCAGAGCAGCCTGTCTGCTTACCTGGAAACTCTCCCTCCTGTGAGGTTCTGCCTACTAGACTAGTCACAGCCAGCTGTGCCTATCCCCTCCATCCCAAATCTGCCTCATTCCAGGGATCTGGTCTCCTTCCAGGACACCCCCTCACCCAAGTCTGTGCCTATAGGAATCAACGGTGTCATGTTCTGCCAGATACCACTGTGACCCAGACATGCCCAAAGGGCATTTGACTTTGCCAGTCAGGGACATGGCAGGCCACAGGCTTTGGCACTGAAGAAGTCAGAGAAAGAATTGGGTCAGTGTGAATCACAGCAGGAGAAAAATCTATAGAGTATTAGATTTGGAGAATATTACCCTCCAGTATTATTAGAACACCTCTCTGGACATGCTAGCTAGGCCTGTGTCAGCGTTTCCATTATAAATCCTATTTCCAAGGGTTTACAACTTGCTGTAAAAATTCAATCCAGGTTGAAAAGCAACATAGTGAGTTTACAGTCCAAGAAGCAGTTTGATTCAAAGAAAGGATAAAAAGTTGAGAAGAAATAAACAAATAGAAAAAAAAAAAAGGAAACAAATTGTTTAAAAAGAAGGCAGCTAGAGTGTTGGCCGGTTTTTCTGCCCTCATGTGACTCAAAGACGATTTTCTTTTTAAATTTGAGTTTTCACAGGTTATTAACTCCCATGTGCAAAGAGACCTATTAGGACACTTAAAGCCAAAAGGACTGAGTTCCCTGGAAAAGCCGTGGTAACAGCATGTGTTAAAACTTGCTCCTCAGGGGATACTCAGGGAGCAATGTCCCCCTCACAAACTACATTCATGAAATCTCTTGGGGGATACACATCAAATCTCTGGTTCAATAAAAGGCAGGGAGGGGACAGGAGATGCTCAGTAAGCTTACACTCTCTAATGAGGTAAAGGCAAATTATGACCCAATTCCTCATTTCCTGAAAATAAAGCAACTGCCTCTGTCTCTCTGTTACCCTCCAGAGAGTATTCTGAGGCAGACATCCAAGACTTCTACACATCTGTGACTATTTTTTCAATTATAATTTCATTATAAAGTGACCCAAAGAATACTTGGCACTTCTGCCAGCAACACTGCTCACCCATACTTCCCAAGGAGGAGACACTTCTGGTAGTTCAGAAATACCATCTCCCAAGCTTGGAAGTACAAGCTTGGAATGCACACAATTCACGAAAGTCCACCTTGCTTCATCTGAAGATGGGTCTTTGCCATCAATTCTTAATAAAGAAATCTTAGGGCAGTTCAGGGAAACAAGAAGAAGACAACAAGTCTTGAGGTCAGACTTTCTCCATAGGAGGGAGCCCAAGGATGGCATTCTAGTTGGAAGGAGAAAGTAGGAAACTTGTCTTGGTTGTGATGACATAGCAAACGATCATACTGCCACTTAGATCAGTGGGTTATCTGAGGGAGCTGATGGAAATTATTTGGGGACACCAATGCCTGTCCAATTTTTGTTGCTGCTGCAAAAGTGAGATTCTGCATTCAGGGAGATGATCTGTCTGAAACTCATTGTTTGCTCTCAAATAGAAGAGTTGAGTAAAAAGAGCAAGAAGTGGAATTTTTTTTATTAAGTAGGCATCACTGTTGTGCTAGACAGCTTGCCAGTTGTTTTTTATACATTATTTCATGTAAATCTTATAAAAACGCTATTATATTGATATGTGTTATCTATGTTCCTTTAAAAGATGAGGAAATTAAGACTAATTAACTCACCCAAGGTTAATCCACAAGCAAAGTGGCAGAGGAAAGAGTGAAT
>NW_006779114.1:615090-628047 GCF_000442215.2 Lipotes vexillifer | reverse complement strand
CAGAGGAAAGAGTGAATCCACACATTTCCGATTTCAAAGCTTTTGATCTTTCCACATCAGTTTCAAGCAATACTTCAATGGATAAATTACAGAGTGGAAATGAATTTGAGATGGTCTGAAAGTTTCAAGCGTGATGTTATCTGGGGTAGGACCAGGGAGAGGCCTGGTAATCACCTGCACAGAGGAAGGTAGAATTTAATTATGTTAACTCCTCAAATCTAGAAAAGTAAACTTAAATTCAGAAAATACAAACTTCTGGGATTATTAAAAACAAAATCCAACCATCTTTCTAATTTTATATATGAACAGTTTTACTGTGAACTCTGAGTTTTCCTCTTTTAAAGGCAATGTTGGTAATTAAGCTATTGTCTCTTTTTTTTTCTAATTTATTTATTTAGTTTTGGCTACATTGGGTCTTTGTTGCTGTGGGCAGGCTTTCTCTAGTTGCGGCGAGTGGGGGCTGCTCTTTGTTGAGGTGCACAGGCTTCTCATTGCGGTGGCTTCTCTTGTTGCAGAGCACAGGCTCTAGGCACGCAGGCTTCTGTAGTTGTGGCACACGGGCTCAGTAGTTGTGGCTCGCCGGCTCTAGAGTGCAGGCTCAGTAGTTGTGGCGCCCAGGCTTAGTTGCTCTGCGGCATGTGGGATCTTCCTGGACCAGGGCTCGAACCCATGTTCCCTGCATTGGCAGGCGGATTCTTAACCACTGTGCCACCAGGGAAGTCCCTAAGCTATTGTCTCTTAACTCTCAACCCATCCTGCTACAATCTGCTTTGCGATCCTGGACCAGGGAACCTGTAAATGGTATTTCTACTTTGCCAGCTGGTGCTCTATTAGGCTCTGCCAACAGTGGGTGCTAGAGAGAGATTGGAAGTCTGCAGGAGGGGAAAGACTGCCTCTTTTTTTGCTTTCTGTACCTGCAGCAGTAGTTGGTTCCAGTTTCAAATGTTTTCCACACTCCCAGAACCAGCCTTATTACACCACTTCAGAGACAGCAGAGATAGCAGGCTAGCTGCCTGGGCCTCTTCTCCTAGATTCTAGATTTTAATGGCCCCAACCCCTTGCCTCTGTTCCTAAAACTGCTATACTTATGTTACCTCAGGGTTCCCTTTTGTCTTTATTTAAATACCTTTTAACCAATTTCTTTCATTAAAATTTCTATTAAAATAACTGGTTTGGTTCGTGTTCCTGAATGGACCCTGACTGATACAAAGTTCTCTGAAGGAACCTTCTTCAACATTTTCTCAAGTTGAATTCTCCTTGCTGCCTGAAAATTCTTTTTTATACTGTGTTATATTAAAACTTAGCCTAAATCATTTCTTTCTCTCTTTCTCTCCCTATATATATATAATCATTGCTGTACACCTAAAGCTAATACAATGATATACATCAATTATATCTCAAAAAGAAAAAAGAAACAATTCTCTCTCCAACACTTACGTGACTGTGAGCATGGTAACAACTTTTCTAAGGCTCAATTTTGTCATGTCTAATACTGGGGTATTAATATCTACCTAGAAGGGTTATTGTAAGGACTGAATGAAATAATCTATGTGCAAGCATCAAGCACAATAGCTGGTGCATATCACTGTTTGTAATGATCATATGTGTCTGCCAAGCATCCCTATATTTGAAGAATCACCACCCCAGTTTCACAGTAATCCTACTCCATCCCTAATTTTTGAGAAGAAGCTAATCCTTCAACTCAAGGTGAACACATGCATAAATATGTCCAAGTAACTTATCTGCCTGGGATGTACCTCCATTCCAAGTCAGGCCAATTAGAATGGCCAAACAGAATGGCCATCACTGTTCCCAAGATTAAGGAATAATTATGCTATTTCTTGCTCTGATGCCTAAACTGTAAAATCTATAAGCCTGAGATTCCACAAATCACCTTTCCCAGCACTTTGGTGACAAACTTGCCCTGGTTTGCTGAGACTTTCTTAGTTTTAAATCTGAAAGTCCTGCATTCCGGGAATCTCCTTCATCCCAGGCAGATGATTTGATTAGTCACCCTACCATGATTAAAGCCTGCAAGAGAAAGCAGGTGTTTCTCTAAAGAAGATGTAAGAATGGCCAAAAAGCATATGAAAATATATTCAACATAATTAGTCATTAGGGAAATACAAATCGAAACCACAATCAGGTGGCATTTCACATCCACTTGGATGATTATCATCAAAAGGGGGGGCGTGGCAAGGAGGTAAGAAGTGTTGATGAGGATGTGGAGAAATTTGGACCTTTTCCTATAGCTAGTGGGAATGTAAAATGGTTCAGCCACTGTGGGAAACAGTTTGGCATTTTCTCAAAAAGCTAAACATAGAATTGCCACATGATCCTGCAATTCCATTCCCAGGCATGTACCCAAAAGAATTAAAAACAAGTATTCAAACAAGTACATGTACACACATGTTCATAGCAGCACACTATTAACAGCAGCCAGAGTATGAAAATAGCCTGGTATGGGCCACCAAAAAATAAGAAGAAAGTAGCCTGAATGTCCATCAGTGGATCAATAGATAAACAAATTGTGGTCTATACATACAATGGAATATTATTCAGCCATTAAAAAAATGAAGTACTCACATGTACTACAGTATGGGTGAATCTCTAAAACATGATACTAAGTGAAATAAGCCAGGCATGAAAGGTCACATATTTCCATTCATATGAAATAGCCAGAATAGATACACCCATAAAGATAGAATACAGATGGGTGGTTGCCAAGGACTGGGAGATGGGGGCGGTCGGGGGGAGAGGGGGGAAACTGCTTAATGGGTAAACCTTTTACTTTGGAGTGATGGAAATGTTTTGGAACTAGGTAGAGGTAATGGTCGCTCAACATTGTGAATGCACTAAAATTGCCCACTTGAAAATGGTTAACGTTAGGGGCTTCCCTGGTGGTGCGGTGGTTGGGGTTCCACCTGCCGATGCGGGGGACGCGGGTTCACGCCCCGGTATGGGAGGATCCCACATGCCGCGGAGCGGCTGGGCCCGTGAGCCATGGCCGCTGAGCCTGCGCGTCCGGAGCCTGTGCTCCGCAGCGGGAGTGGCCACAGTGGGGAGAGGCCCCCGTACCGCAAAAAAAAAAAAAAAAAAAAAGGTTAACTTTATATTATGTTAATTTCATCTCAAATTATTGTGAAAGAAAGGAAGGGAGGGAGGAAGGGAGGGAGGAAAGGAGGGAGGGAGGGGAAAAAAAGAGAGAAAGGCAAGCCAGATAGGAGATTAAGACAGAAGAAAGTGGGTCCTAATAACAGGACTGAGAACTTGAACCAAGCCTTCCCTGAAGTGAATAAACCCATGATCTTGTCAGCTAAAAACCTAAGAAATTCTTTTTTCACTTGAGTAAGTCTGAATTGGGTTTCTCTCCCTTTCAACCAAGAGTTCTAAATAGTATTGTCCTCAATTAATGGTAATTAATTTTTAACCCAGAACCCACTAAAATTTAATCTAGTTTCTGTCTGTTGTGGCTTCAGTGTAGGTAAAGAACGAGTATCACTGCCCTGCCTAGAAAATTCTGCCTGCAGTAGCTTACTCTCGGGTACTGTTCAGCTGCCTCTTCTTCAGCCTGAATAGTCCCAGTTGTTTCAACCTTTTCAAGCATTGCTTGAAAAGTCACTTTTGACTGGTATCTGAACCAGAATAGCACATAATATTTTAGAAAATTCCTTGGCAGAAGTCAAAGATATGAGATACAGAGCTCCCCATTTTTATTAACAAAACGAATGGCTGATGTGTCTCACCAAAGAGATTCTGCCATCTCATCCAGTGGTGAGTGAACACTGAACATAAAATGAATCCCCCTTGTACTTGAGACCTTCTCACTCCTCCCTCATAATCACCTTGATGTTTCTTTTGTATTATTAGCAAAGGGCTAATCACATTTTAATGTTGTATGCTGGGGTTTAACTGTTAGTGTATAACTGAATGGCTCAAAGAGGAAGAAACTAATTGCCTCCATGAAAATTTGATGTGATTTTGTCAGGTGTCCATCTGGCTCTCAGAATACCCCTACAGCTGATGAGTCTGCTAATTTTCTACAAGAGATTGGATTTTATCAACTTTCCTTGCCCTCGAATGCTAGCTTAATTAATCACACGGAAATTGGCATGGGGCTTGGAGTAACTTAACTCCACCAAATGCATGGGGTCCTCAGATGTGCTACAGTCAGAGAAAACCTGACAAAATGCTGACAATGGCAAATAGTAACAATGACAGTCACCAACACAGGCCAAAGAGAAAGAGCTTCTTCCCGTATGACAGATCACCCTAAGCAAGTCTTGTAACCTCTGGCCTCAGGATTTTCATCTGTAAAAGGAAGTGGTTGCAACAGATTTCTAAGGACTTTTTTAGCACCCAAAGTTTGCATTATACATATCAGAATAAGATCATTTAATAATTGATTTTTCCCATTATAAAGAAACATGGTAGAAATCATTCCCATTAACAGTTGTATAAATCTGAGTGGCAGCTCAAGGTATAAAAGCCCCAAATAAAAGCAAGATCTTTCATCAGCCAGATAGTGTTCCATTCATGTATTTATTCAGTCAGTCAGACCATACTTATCAGGGCTACTTTTCTGGGGAATGCTCCAGAATGCTATTCCAGGACCACCTTTTTAGAGACATAAAACCTGGAAGAGCAATTCAGAACCTCAGAGTTCACAAACATTAGATGCTGTACTAATAAAACAAATACTAAACTGAATCACTTTGCTGTACGTTTGAAACTAACACAAGATTATAAATTAACTATACCTCAATAAAAAAATAAAACAAATACTATACACCAAAAATTGTGGTGATCAAAATTAATAAGAAATCATATCAACATTCATATTATATCTTCCAATGTAATAAGTGGAATCATACATTTAGAAGATACTTTTCTTGGGCCAGAGTTCAACTACCTCCCAAGCTAAACGTGGAATATTAAGGTAACACCAGCTGGAGTATCAATCAATAATGGATACTAAGACATCACTGGAAATTTAATGAGTTGGAAAAAATGTATTTCACAAGAACTCTTTTCAGGGTGCTTGTCTATGTAGTTAGAAAAAAATATTTTTTAAAACCACTTCGTTTTGGATGAGCCCCTTACCCACCCAGGAACACATTCAAGTAACATAAGACAGCACTTTCATGAGCTGTCTTCTAAGAAAGTTGGTTGGGTTAATGCAGAGATTTCTTTTGTCTAAGTTGGGTACACAATTTTGAGACTGATATGAATTGCTTAGAGCTGCATCTTTTCCCCATGTGCAATCTGCATCCTTTCCCCATGAGACAGGTCCTTGGCCTCTGATGAACAAATGTTTAAGAATACCAGATTGATAGGACACCAAATTTCAGCTTTTTCCTGGGATGCTTCAATGTTTTAGCCCAACCCTTCCCCACACACACTCCTCTTGGGTCCGGGAGAAGCAGAGCATAGAGAGGAGGAGTTGCACACAATTAGATCCTTCCTCCTCCCATTCACAGTTAGACATGGGACTGTTTGTTCAAACAATGAAAAGAAAACCAGGGGCACAAAGCAGAATGAGAATTTGGTAAAAGCACAGAGGTTCTTAGATTTCATCCTTTTGCTGTGAGTAGGTAACATGATAAATAGTTCATACAATTAGAACCTCATTCACTGATATTAAAGGTTACTTCTTAAAACAGAAAAAACTTACTAAGTTTAAAAATTAAACATTTAAGCTGCTAACAAATAAAGTGAATGTGAGAAGTCTATTCTGGTGGGGTAGACTTGGCACCTCCTCTGTGCCCACCATGGTATTGGGCACTGGGGATCCACAAATGAGGGAGCACAGCCCCTCCTGTCCCCTGCCTGCAAAGTGCTTTCAGTGTATTGAACAGTTTTCAGCAATGACCCTGGACCTTAGTTTTCATTCCTCCTCAGGTATGTATTTTTCTCCACGTATAGTGCTGTTTCAGAATGTATCAGAAGCTCCTCAGGCCAAAGATTCAATTGTTCAACAAACATTTATTGTGCATCACTGTGCACTGCATACTGCAGCAGGTGATGGAGATATAAGGAGGGATAAGATGAAGTGCTTACCCTTGGGGATCTCAAAGCTAGGAACAACCTCAGACAACTCAGCTGTAAGTATTGGAATGCAGGTAGCAACACAGCCCCAGAGGCAGAGCAGATAAAAATTGCATAATCTGATTCCATTCAATGATGATGATGATAAACTGGGCTGTGCTAAATCTTCCATGTTCACTATTTCTTTTAATTCTCTCTCTTAATTAATAATCCCATTTTATGAGTAATGATATGCAGAAATGTTTATCTTTTTGTAATAGCAGCCGGTCAGAGAATTCTTCCGTAAGGAGAAAGCTAGCTTTGCCACAAAGCTGTTGGATAAACCCACTCATCCAAATCCAGAAGAATCAGCCTCCAGACAAGGGTATTGGGCTGAGTACTAGATTTCCTTCAGGGGAGCAAAGAGATACTTTACATAATAAAGAGAGGAAACAGTGGATGCCAAGGAAATTGGGAGGAATGCAGTAAAAGCAGCAGAGCTATGAACAGGATCAGTATCAGCAGAAAAGCAGAATCCCTGTCTAAGGTGTAGGTGAAGGAGGGAAGAAACAAGACTAATAGATTTTTCAAGAGAAATGCTGTGTGTTTTGTGAGGGAACCTTTCCCTGAGACCCCACAAACATTCAGTAAACCTCCTTGAATTTCTTGTAGAAACCAGTGAGGGAGCTGAATTTTGCCTCAAAGTTGATAAAGTGCAAGATACAGTGCATACACTGATGAGGGGGAGGGTTGGCATCTGTTTTAGAACAAAAATGGGAATTGGGATGTAGAGATTAAGCTAAAGGCCAAGGCTCTGCCCCCTTTTGAGGTACAAAATTGTTGAGAGGCCAGAGAACTGTCTCTGCTTCTTAAGGACATGAGGACATGGCCTTTCTTGTGCTGAAAATGTCATCCGTGCCAGAGGTCATGTCCCAATTCCTCAAATGAAAGCTTCTGAGTCAGAAAATAGGATCATAGGAGGAGATCATACATAGGGCTGTTAGAAAGGGAGAATTTCTAGGGCCTTGTAACAAGAAAAACTAAAGAAAGAAGATTAATGATCCTGGCAGAATAAGTCTCTGTGAAGCAGAAATGCTAAAGCAAATCATCATGGAAAAGTAGAAAAACCAAGAAGAGAAAAAAGAATGAAAACTTACAGGTGCTGAGGGCCAGTGAACTGGAGGTGAAATGAGTGCTGAAGTTCAGGTGGGAAACGAGAGGTTACTTAGCAGTGGAAGAAGAATTATAAGAACCTATTCTGCATATATTGCTTAAATGGTGTCTTTTGTAACATCTGTAGGAATGAGTTTTACCTCCAGGAAGGGGTGTGAGTTTGTAGCTAAAAGAAGAGAATTTTAAAGGGATTGAGAGATTGAACAGGAAACCCAGTTCTATTTCCACGGCCTCTGCTTCCATATATGGCTTTTGTGCTGAGAAGTGAGGGGAGAGGAATTTGCACATTTAGCACTAAAAGAGGCTCTCCTGTCTCTGTCGCCTTGGGGCATGGAGGAAAGGTATATGGGACAAATGTGGCATGTGGTCCCTCCCCCACATTTCTGCTGGACACCCCCCACTTCCTGCCTCTCCCATGTCTAACCTTGTCCTGGGTGCTCAGAGATCTTGTTTTTATTCTTCACTAATTATCAGGGCTGCATCAGGGTAAATATTTTACTGTGCAAATGTAGATGCCTTCCCAGGTTTTTACAGCTTAAATCCTACAGTCTCTTTGAATATGACCTTTCCACTTCAGAAAAATTTTATTAATTTGCAACTCAGCAATGTTCTCCACATTGCAATTAAGAACATCAACTCTGTAATTTCAGAACTGCTCTTTGGTGTTCCCAAAACTTCAATATTGAAATGGGAGTTCATTTAACTTGAAGGAAGCAAAGATTCCTGCAGCCACAATGTCAACAAATATTGAGGAATGGCCCTGGCTCACCGGAGAACTAAAACCCAAAGTATGATTCTTTTTAATGCAGTAACTGACAGTCATGAAATCGTTGAGTTACTTTATACTATAAAATGAAGAGAGTCTACTACTGGATATGAAGGGAGGGAAAAAAAACATAGGAATTATAAGTAATGCATTATATAGATTCATTTTAGAATATGAATAGCAGAAATTGTTACTATGACACATACTCCAAACCAGTTTTTGCCACTGAATAAAGTAATTATCTTTCATTAATCTTTGTGAAGATTATGAAAATGTGCTTATGATCAGGCTCCCAAGTATTTGCAGCCATGATTATAGGATAGATTTGTCATCCCAAATAAGCAGATAATCTTCCTGTTTAATGAGCCTCTCTTCTTAGAGATCAAAATGCATTGTGGGAACCTCAAGAAAATGATGCTCTGAATACCATTTGTTTCTTCTAGGTTTATTCAATGTGATTAAACTTAAAAAAAAAAAACACTTCTTCCACCTCATCCTTTGCCTCTCGTCCCTTGAATTTCTTCCTCATGAATTTATTTCAAGCAATGCCTATAATGTCAAAAAAAGATTTCAGAATTTATTTTTCCTCTTTACCTTCCTTGATATGATTAACAATGTGGTTCAGCCTGCTGGGGCCCACCAAGGAAGCAGATACTATGGTTGGGCAGCAAAAAGAAGAAATGACTTCACGTCCAGCAGTCTCGAGGTTGAAGCCCTGTTCTATTAACAATTATAGGAAAGTTATTTCATCTCTCTCAGCCACAGCTTCCTCACCTGCAATGGGGGAAGGGTGGTTTAAATGATACAATGGATATAAAATGTAGGTGCTCGACAATGCGAGCACCACCTGCCCCAGGCTTCCCATTTCTTCTCCTGGAGGGTGACTGGGATCAGCAGACATAGAACACACCTGTCACAGGCATAGGGTGCACCTGTCTCCTGTCCAGCCTGCACCACCTTGACTGTTGCTACACTAGGGTTCCTGGTAGTGGCAAATGCACTGCCAGTGATGTAGCAAAGGATGCACAAAGTCTTTAGTTGGTACCTACTTCATTTGAATTCTTATAGCACTCAGAGTCTGTGCACTCTGTTTTGTATCATGTGCTAATTGCTTTGTATACCAGTCTGGCTTTTCTAGTGGGACTAAAATTTCTATGCAGCATGGATTGGGTCTTATGCTGTTTAATTCTTTTAAAAAATAACATCCCAACAGCAAATTCAGCCCATAAATAGATTGTATGCATATATATACCCTTTGTTTTTGAACATTGTGAATTAGTTGTATTATTTAGGATATTGGTCCTGCTGTTTTATTAGAGACCAAATAACAGTAGCTTAAATGAGATAGACATTTACTTCTCTCACAGTAAAGATGTGGACTGGTAGGCTATATAGGGGTGTAGGCAACTCTACCCCTATCTGGCTGCTCTCAGCTGTCCCTGAAAATGATGTATTCATCCATGTGGTTGAAACAGGTGCACCACCAGTAGGAAAAGAAAAAAATGAAGTGGAATTCAAGGAGCTTCTTTGTTAAGAACATGACCACATGTTTGCACATGTCACTCATCTTCATGATCTATTGAACAAACTTGGTAAGTAGCCACACTTAGCTGCAAGGGAAGCTGGAAAGCATAATATCTAGCTGCTGGAGGTAGAGGGAAGGGGAAGAACATGGGCTTAACTAAAACTTGAGGGCTGTAGACCAAAGAGAAAGCAGGGAATAGGGGATCCTGGGGGCAATTAGCCATCTCTGCCACAGTTGCCACTTTTGAAATCAAAGGATTTCATATAAAATTTTTGATAACTGGCTTCTTTTTTTAAAAAAAGAAACATCTGACAACACAAAGATTCAATTCCAGTGTGGCAATAATTAGATGGCTCTGAATAGCAGCTGCTCTTTTTGGAGAGCATGTGCAAAAACTATTTTGCCATAGTCCCCATTAGACCCTTATACACATCCTATACTTAGGATTCACATCATCTGCCTGTGGGCATATGAGTTTGAACCTAATGCATTTAATGAAGCAGCTATTGTGCACCCACTGCATACCAAGAACTTTTCCTACATTTTCTCATTTTATCCTCACAGCAATTTTGCAACATAGCTTTCTTTACTCTGTGGTACAACTAAGTAGATTAAGGTTCAGAGAGGGTTGAATAACTTGAAAAGTTTATCTAGAAAGTGGCAGATAAAAAAATGTAAACTTAAACCCTTTTGCATCTGACTGTCCATGCTGGGAAGTGGGTGACAAGTGATGTTCAGAGAGAGATTTTAGCATGTTTCAGTTTGCCAATTTCTTTGGTGAAATAAATTTCTTCTTGTTTATGGCATCTTTAATATTGACTCTTCTGATGAAAGAATAACTATTAGGTAATTCCAGTCATCCATCATTAGAAGAGTGCATCTTAACCATTATACAGAGTAACAGTAAACAAGCTTAGAGCAGAGTAGAAGAGATGAGGGAGGTTCTTACCCACCTGAAATGTCCTGTGGTTTCCATGGAGAATCCAGTTGAGCACCCAGCCCCAGTAGTCCCCAAGCACATCCAACATTGTTCACTCTGGTGCCTCCCCTCTCCTGGCATCCTCTCTGCTGGAGAGCTACTCCCTCTGACCCTTTGGGACCCAAGCCAAATCCAGCCTCTTCCAGGAGGTCATCATCTATCTCCTACTCTTAGAACATTCAATTCTCTCTGTTGACCCTGGGCAACCTGTTCACATCCATTCCTCCTATCTCCCAAACTAGAGAACAAGCCTGCATCACAGAGCTCAATGCCCAAGCAAATCCTCAATAAATCTATGGTGACTAATTAATGTTGTCAGATTAGATGATTCTTTGAGTGTCCCACCTAAAAAAATAAAATACACAAAAAATTCATATTCTTGGTTCAGTACTTCCTGCTTATAACTTCATAAGTCATCATTTCTCCTTTTCTTCTCATAACTTCATGGTCAATGCAGGGTGGGAAGCTGTGTAAAAGGAGCAAACAAACATTTGCCTGAGAATCATAGGATGAAGTCTTTGGTCTTGACTCTCTTTTCATTCATTCATTCATCCATTCATTCTACATTACTGGGCATGTACTATGTGCCTTGGACACTAGAGACACAGAGATGAATGAGATGGGGCTCTGTCCTCAAGAAGGTCTCATTCTGGTGGGAGAAGGAGTCAAGAAACAAACAATTCCATTACAGGGCAGGGAGGGCTCTGTCAGAGGGCTGGAGCATGGGAAGGAATGTGGAAACCAAGTCATGTAGAAGAGCCTCTGTTCCTCTGTGCTCAGTTTTCTTACACACCAAAACAGAAGTAACTCTTCCAGCTTCACCAGGCTCTATGCCAACAAATGAAACAAAGCATTGGATTTATAAGATATCATTATGGAAATTTTCAGTTTTGCTCTTCCACCAGTCTTGACAACCTTCATTAATCTTTGTAACTTTTACCCTTGTTTACCAAAACTACAGTGACTCAGAGCTACATAACAATCAGAGATAAAGTTAATTAGAACCCAGATTTCTTAATGGTTCTTTTTCAGCAATTGCTCACTGTTTAACTTGAAAGATCACTTTAAGTGAGAGACAAATGGAAGTAAAAATTCATTGGCAACAGACTGAAAGCACATACATACAGAGGATTTCCATTTATTTTTAGATATTAAGTTTGGGATAAGAGCAGTTTTAGTCTGGAGGGTTGGAGACCATAGCTGGTGACTTCTCAGGGTTTTGAGTGCCATGCAGGACGGTGGCACAGAGAGCCAGGAGGTGTACAAGGATGAACCCTGATTCATTTGTATCCAGTTTGCACAGTGTCAGCATCTGGAGAGTCTTAGGGAAATTAATAATAGCTAACATTTACTGAGCACTTACTAGGTCACACTGTACTCTAGCTGTTTTATACATATTTTCTTACTTATTTTCTCATTTCTTCCCCACAACCTTATGAAATATACTCTACTGTTAACCTTATTTTATAGAGGAGGAAACTAAAGGCATCATGATTAGCAGAAAACTCTCTGCTAATTGTTCATTGTTTGAGCCATTCCTCTCCCCCCAAAAAAGGTGGGGGGGAGAGAATGAGAAGGGAATTATTTCCAATGATTTTCTCGTCAAAATGTGTAATAAGAAGAAAACGCAAAGGAAGCGAATGCTACAGCAAATACAATAGAAAAACTCTCCTACCAAATACCCTAATCATGCAGCACATTGGAATATACAACCCAGTGAGGAGGGGCAAGGAACTCATCAGAAGGGAAGCACAGACCCGGGAGAAATGTCCTACCTCCTGCCACTCACAGCTGACTCGTGGGAAAAAAGAAGAAAGAAAAATGTGAAGCTCTTGGGTGCTAATTATGTATTGCTGAAAGCTCAAAACTAACAATGGCATTTACTCAAAAATCCAAAATGACCGTGAGTCAGTTCTATGAACATAACAAGCCCTGGCTAAATACTTTAAGAAATTTTCTAATTTAAAAAATATATATATCATTTAAATCAAACTTGGGTGCTGCTAATTGTTCTGTGACTCACTCAAAGAGTGTTTGGGGCAAATTTTATTTTACTTATTTTTCTCTCCAATAAACTAAGAATTTTGATACCCTCAGTTGGAGCTTATCACAGATAGGGGCTTGATGGGGAAGGGAAATAATGAATAATGGAATATTCAGAAGGGAGAGATGTTGGTACTAAGCTTCCCTTTTAAGAAGTAAAGCCCAAAGAGTCAAAAAGGGCTTCAAGCTAATGGTCTGACCTGCCTTTTGTGTAATAAAACAAGCTGTGAGGCATTTCCCGCTGGGACTATAGAGGGCTATCAGTTACTGCTCTCAGCAGGCTAATTCCTCCAGCACCTATTCATATGCAACAGGCTGTGTGTCCATGGTAGCCCTGCCCTCCCAAGAGATGCCAAGCCATCTACCCTGATACATGCAGCTCTGCAATGTCCCCTCATCGGCCTTACACCTCAGAGGAGGTAGAGGCCTAGAGACCACACTCTT
>NW_006779114.1:565291-615047 GCF_000442215.2 Lipotes vexillifer | reverse complement strand
CTCTTTCCTAAAGGAGAGCAGTTCTTTCAATCAGCAGACATTCACTGAACACGTGCCTTGGGCCAACTACTCTGAATTTAAAAGCCATCTCTTTTTTCCAGGAATTTACATGCTACGGAGACGGAATCATAGAAAAAAACTGTTATGAAATGCTATTACTATAGTAGAAGTAGGTACATGGAACAACAGGGAATTGAGGAAGAGGGTAACACCAACAAAGTTGTGAGAATTGGGTTTGGGGAGAGGGTCAGGGAAGACTTCTCCAAATACTGTGAGTGTTATTTGAACTGGGTTGTAAGGGATAAGTAGAAGTTTTCCTATACTTGTATTCTCTGCTCAGCTGTAAGATCTCTGAGGTAGGGACCAGGTTTTATTCAAAGCTGTATTTCTAGCACTAGCACTTTGCCTGAGACGTTTACTGATCGTATGAGAAAACAAAGAAGGAAAGAAGGAAGGCTATTTATTTCACAGGCATGGAGAAAGGATATAGCAGACATCCTCTGACTTACCCAGCACTGTTCTCTGGAATCTGCTCGTCTTGTCCAGAGGCATTGTATTAAAAGTGTATTATATTTCTACTGCTTTACCCTGCCCCCTGGACACAGCTGATTGATTTACACAAAATGGACCAATCAGAGTACCTTTCTTGGAATTTGGGATGGGGACCCAGAAAAAGAACATTAGCCTCTCTGGGTAGCTGAGTCTACAGCTTATAAACTTGGGAGCTAGGAGACCATATCTTCCACCATGTGAACAGAAAACAAAGGAAATCAGTCCACAAATAGCAAAGAATGAAGTGGGCAGGGATGAGAAGAACAGAGAAATGTGAGACGGAAAATACTACCTAAATTTCTACTGCCTTCCAGTTCCTGGTTCCTGAGACCCAGTTACTGCCTTTCAGCTCTTTGAGCTTTCCCATTTGTCTTTCCAGTACATTTTCTCTTTTTTATTTAAGCAAGCTTTACTTGGTTTCTTTCTTGGAACCAAAAAATTTTACCCAATGACAGTGAGTTGGGGAGGGAGGATTTTAGACAGAGGCAGAGCATGAACAAAAGCACTGAGGTCCAAAGGACTTGGCTGTTTGAAGAACAAGAAAAGTGTGGTCTTCCATTAGCTGAAACAAAGGAAAACGTTCTTGGAATGCTAGGAAATTCCAAGAAAAAGGAGATCAAATATGATAGAAATTATACATTTTCCTCCAGAAATTCCCACACTTGGAATGGGCCTAGGAATGTGCCATGGTCAAAAAGTCTGAGGGGGGAATTAAAGTTCTGTCTGGCAAAGGGGTTTAAAGAAAAACTTTCAGGGGCCAGCACTGCATAGGCTTTGGGACTAGCAAAAGGGACAGTAGGAGCAGAGCACTGAAGACCACCAAAGATACACCAAACTAGGACAACTTATTGTTCATTACAAGATGCAATAATCATGGGCCTAGGAATACGCAAAGTCTGTCTGTGCAGGATACTCTGTATCATCTACATATAGGATCACAAAGTCCTTATGCATACTAATTAGAACTTACCTGTAGGCACCCCTCTATTCTCTAGACAAATGTTAATTTTCGCCATGCTCTTCAGGGTCTCCTCAATCACACTGGAAGTCACACTTTAAGTAGCTCCTAATATATTTTCAGCCCTTCCTCTACTGTTAAGCAGACTCTCATGGCCCAAATATCCCAGGGTTCTCCTACCATTCATACTGTGGAAACACATTGTGGCCCCTCCACTCTTAAAGGCCACACACAAAATCTCACATGCTCCAGGACCCAGGGCAGAAGAAGTGATTTGAAAAAAGCCTGGGTCAGACCCACCTGCTGAACTTAGAGAGCCTCCCCATGAGTCAGGGGCAACTGGAGCTCACCCTGGGAACACAAACACTGGTGGCAGCCATAGTTGGGAGCTCGTCCTACCACACGGACACTTGTGCTGGCAAGTGCCATTTTAGAATCCTCCCTGGAGCTTATTAGTGCCAGATCCCAGCCCCACTCACCAGCCTGTCAGCACCAGTGCTGAGATACCTCAGGCCAAGCAAAAAGCTGGGTAAGGACACAGCCCCACCCACCAGCAAGCCTGCTGCCTTAAGACTCCCACCAGAGGGCCCAGGACTTGGCCCCACACAGCAGTGCACTGGCAATAGCCCAGGATCTCCAGGGCCCTGCAGCCAGGGATGCTAAACCAGGCTCTGCCCACAAATGGCACCAGCCCCAGGACCCCCTGAGGCCCAGCCCCACCCAGCAGTGGTCAGACACCAACCCCAGGACCTCCACAGTCCCGCAGTTTGCTGTGTCAGGAGCCAGTCCAACCACCAGCAGGCCAGAACCAGCCCAGGATCTCCTGGGCCCAAGCCACGCCCACTAGCAGGCCAATACTAGTCCTGGGACACATTAAGCCCCTTAGCCATCCACCTCAGGATACAGCCCCACTCACCAGCAAGCCAACTGGTGAGTGGGACACCCCTCAACCCACAACCAGCCATGTCAAGAACAGGCCCCACCCACTAGCAGGCCAAAACTAGCCCCAGGACCCCCAGCCCCACAACCACCCACCCTGGTGGGCTCTGCCCACCAGTGGGCTAACACTAGCCCCAGGACCCCCTGGGGATCCACAGACAGCTGCCTCATGACCCAGCCCCACCTACTAGCAGCCAGCAGCCACCACAAAAAAACAGGGCCTGGCAACCAACTAGACAAGTGGCCAGTCATGTTTACCAGACTACCCCCAGTAGTCAGCCCACCACAACAGAAGGACCCACACATACCACATTGGGGGCAACCTTAGTGCGTATAGCTCTAGTGACCAGAGGGGAGTGTGCTACTGAGAAACATAGGATGTCTCCTAAATAATGGTCACTTCTACAAGGCCAGGAAATGTAACCAACCTGCCAAACACATAGAAATAAAATAGCAAATTAGACAAAATGAGGTGACAGAGGAAAATGTTCCAAATGAAGGAACAAGATAAAACCCCAGAAGAAGAACTAAGTGAAGTGGAGAGAAGCAACCTACCTGATAAAGAGTTTAAGGTAATGATAGTAAAGATGCTCAAAGAACTTGAGAGAAGATTGGACGAACACAGTGAGAAACTGGAAGCTTTAACAAAGAGTTAGAAAATATAAAGAAAAACAAACTGAGAAGAATGCAATAAATGAAAATTTAAAATACATTAGAAGGACTCAACAGCAGATTAGATGATACAGAGGAACAGATCAGTGAGGTAGAAGACAGAATAGTGTAAATCACTGAAACTGAACAGAAAGAAGAAAAAAGAAAGAAAAGAAATGAGGACAATTTTAAAAACCTCTGAAGTGTAGTAACATTCACATTGTAGGGGTCCCAGAAGGTAAGAGAGACAGAAAGGGGCAGATAACATATTTAAAGACATAATAGCTGAAAACTTCCCTAACCTGTGAAAGGAAACAGAGAGCCAGGTCCAAAATGCACAGAAGAGTCTCAAGTAGGATCAACCTAAGGAGGACCACACCAAGGCACATTGTAATTAAAATGGGAAACATTAAAGTTATAGAGAGAATATTAAATGCAGCAAGGGAAAAGCAACAAGTTATGTACAAGGGGACTCCCATAAGGCTACTAGCCAACTTTTCAGCAGAAACTCTGAAGGCCATAAGGGAGTAGCAGGATATATTTAAAGTAATGAAAGGGAAAAATCTACAACCAAGAATACTCTACCCAGCAAGGCTTTCATTCAGATTTGACAGAGAGATCAAAATTTTGCAGACCAGAAAAACTAAAAGAGTTCAGCACTACCAAACCAGCTTATCAAGAAATGTGAAAAGGACTTCTCTAAGCAAACAAAGAGAAGGTCACAACCTGGAATATGAAGTATGAAAGGAAAAATCTCATTGGTAAAGGTAAATCCACAGTAAAGATAGTAAATCAACCATGTAAAAAGGTAGGAGGAAAGTTAAAATAAAAAGTAGTAAACTCATCTATATCTACAAGAAGGAGTTAAGGGATACACACAAAAAAAGTTATAAAATATGATATCAAAAAGAGTAGATGTGGTGGGGGAGCAGTAAAAATTCAGGGCTATAAAAATGCATTTGAACTTATGAGATTAGCAACTTAAAAAATACACACACACACACACACACACACACACATATATATATGGAGAGAGAGATAGCTATATATATGCATTTGAACTTATGAGATTAGCAACTTAAAAAATACACACACACACACACACACACACACACACACATATATATATGGAGAGAGAGATAGCTATATATATATGTGTGTGTGTGTGTATATATATATATATATATATATAGAGAGAGAGAGAGAGAGAGAGAGAGAGAGAGAAATGGCTATATATAAACTTCATGGTAACCACAAATCAAAAATCTATAATAAGTGCACACACAAAAAAGAAAAAGAAACCCAAACATAGCACTAAAGATAGCCATCAAATCACAAGAGAAGAGAGCAGAGGAAGAAAAAAGGATCAAAAAGAACTACAAAAACAACACCAAAACAATTAACAAAATGAAATAAAGCACATACCTATCAATAATTTCTATAAGTGTAAATGGGCTAAATGCTCAATTCAAAAGATATAGAGTAGCTGAATGGATACAAAAACAAGATCCATATATATGCTGCCTACCAGAGACTCACTCCAGATCTAAAGATGTACACAGACTGAAAGGGAAGGGACTGAAAAAGATATTCCATGAAGATAGAAAAGAAATTAAAGCCAGACAAAATAGACTTTAAAATGAAGACTGTAACAAGATACAAAGAAAGACAATGATCAAGGGATCAATTCAACATGAAGATATAACAATTGTAAATATATCTGCACCCAACATAAGGCACATAAATATATAAAGCAAATATTAACAGACATAAAGGGAGAAATTGGCAATAACACAGTAATAATAAGGGACTTCAACACCCCACTTACATCATCTAGAGAGAAAATCAACAAGGAAACACAGGCCTTAAATGACACTTAAGAATAAATGGACTTAATAGATATATATAGAATATTCCATGGAGCAGAATACACATTCTTTTCAAGTGTACATGGAACATTCTCCAGAATAGATCACATGCTAAGACACAAAAGAAGTCTCAATAAATTTAAGAAAATTGAAATCATATCAAGCATCTTTTCTGACCACAATGCTGTGAGACTAGAAATCAACTACCAAAACAATGCAAAAAACACACATACCTGGAGGCTATACAATACAATAACCAATGGATCACTGAAGGAATCAAAGAAGAAATATTTTAAAATACCAGGAGACAAGTGGAAATGGAAACACAATAATCCGCAATCTTTGGGACACAGCAAAAGCAGGTCTAAGAGGGAAGTTTATAGCAATTCTAGGAAACAAGAAAAATCTCACATAAACAACCTAACTTCACACCTAAAGGAACTAGAAAAAGAAGAACAAACAAAACCCAAAGTTAATAGAAGAAAAGAAATTCTGAAGATCAGAACAGCAATAAATGATATACAAAAAAAAATAGAAAAGAACAATGAAACTAAGAGCTGGTTCTTAGAAAATATAAACAAAATTGATAAACATTTAACCAGGCTCATCAATAAAAAAGAGAGAGGGCCCAAATAAGTAAAATCAAAAATGAAAAAGGAGAAGTTACAACTGACACCACAGAAATACAAAGGAAGATAAGAGATTACTACAAACAATTATGCACCAATAAAATGGACAACCTGGAAGAATGGACAAATTCCTAGAAATGTACAGTCTCCCAAGACTGAACCAGGAAGAACTAGAAAATATGAACAGACCAATTTTCAGTAATGAAGTTGAACTAGTAATTTTAAAAATCTCCCAACAAACAAAAGTCCAGGACCAGATGACTTCACAGATGAATTCTACCATTTACTGAAGAGTTTACACCTATCCTTCTCAAACTATTCCGAAAAAATTGCAGAGGAAGAAATGCTTCCAAACCATTCCATGAGGTCAGCATCACCCTGATACCAAAACCAGATGAAGAAATTACACACACACAAAAATTACAGGCCAATGTCACTAATAAACGTAGGTGCACAAATCCTCAACAAAATATTAGCAAACAATTCAACAATACATTAAAAGGATCATACAGCATGGTCAAGTGGATTTATCCCACAGATACAAGGATGGCTTATTGCCTGCAAATCAGTCAATGTGATACACCACATTAACATATTGAAGACTAAAAATTATATGATCATCTCAATAGACACAGAAAAAGTTTTCAGCAAAATTCAACATCCATTTATGATAAATACTCTCAACAACATGGGTATAGAGGGAAGCTGTACCAATATAATAAAGGCCACACATGACAAACCCAGAGCTAACATCATACTCAATGGTAAAAAAGCTGAAAACATTTCCTCTAAGATCAGGAATAAGAAGACAAGGATGTCCACATTTGCTACTTTTATTCAACACAGTATTGGAAGTCCTAGGCACAGCAATCAGACAAAAGAAAGAAATAAAAGGAATCCAAATGTAAAAGGAAGAAGTAAAACTGTCACTGTTTGCAGATAACATGATACTATACATAGGAAATCCTAAAGACACCACCAAAAAACTACTAGAGCTCATTAATGAACTCAGTAAATTTGCAGGATACAAAATTAATATACAGAAATTTGTTGCTTTTATACACTAACAACAAACTATGAGAGACAAATTAAGAAATCAATCTCATCTACAATTGTATCATAAAGGATAAATTACCTAGGAATAAATCTCACTAAGGAGGTTAAAAACCTATACTTGAAAACAATAAGACACTGATGAAAGAACTTGAAGATGACACAAACAGATGGAAAGATATACTATGTTCTTGGACTGGAAGAAATAATGTTGTTAAAGCTACTATACTAACCAAGGCAATCTACAGATTCAATGCAATCCCTATCAAAATACCAATTGCATGTTTCACAGAACTAGAACAAATAATTCTAAAATTTGTATGGAAACACAAAAGATCTCGAATAGCCAAAATAATCTTCAGAAAGAAAAACAAAGCTGGAGGTATCACACTTCCTGGTTCAAACAAACTACAGTCATCAAAACAGTATTGTACTGGCACAAAAACAGACACATAGATCAATGAAACAGAATAGAGAGCCCAGAAATGAACCTACATTTGTGTGCACCCACACCACAGTTGGGGAATTAATCTATGACAAAGAAGGCAAGAATATACAATGCAGGAAACAGAGCCTCTTCAATAAATGATGTTGGGAAAACTATACAGCTACATGCAAAAAAATCGAACTAGACTACTCTCACACCATGCACAAAAATAAATTCAAAATGGATTTAAGACTTAAATGTAAGACCTGAAACCATAAAATTTCTAGAAGAAAATATAGGCAGTAAGCCCTTTGACATCAGTCTTAGTAATATTTTTTTTTGGCTATGTCTCTCATGCCAGAGAAACAAAAGCAAAAATAAACAAATGCGACTATATCAAACTAAAAAGCTTTTGAACAATGAAGAAAGCTATCAACAAAAAATAAAGGTCACCTACTCAATGGGAGAAATATTTGCAAACGATATATGCATTAAGGGGTTAATATCCAAAATATACAAAGAACTCATACAACTCAACATCAAAAAAAACAGCCCAATTAAAAAATGGGCAGAAGACCTGAATCAACATTTTTTCCAAAGAAGACATACAGATGGCCAACAGGCAAATGAAAATGCTCAACATCACTAATCATTAGGTAAAAGCAAATTAAAACCACAATGAGAGATCACCTCAAACCTGTTAGAATGACTATCATAGAAAAGACAGCAAGTAACAAGTATTGGTGAGGATGGTGCAGCCTCTGTGGGAAACAATATGGACACTCCTCAAAAAATTAAAAATAGATCTACCATATGACCCAGCAATTCTACTCCTGGGTATTTATGCAAAGAAAACAAAAACACTAATTAGAAAAGATATATGCACCCCTATGTTCATTGCAGCATTATTTACAATAGCCAAGATGTTCAAGGAAAATAAGTGCCCATCAATAGATGAATGGATAATGAAGATATAATTTATATATATATAGATTACATCATATATATATGTATATATATATAAATTGGATGAAAAAGAATGAACCTAGGGTGTATTATGCTAAGTGAAATAATTCAGATAGAGAAAGACAAATACTGCATGATTTCATTTACATGAGGAATCTAAATAATGAAACAGAAACATAGCTATAGTTGCCAGAGGGGAGGGAGGTGGGGAGTGGAAAGAAATAGATGAGGGAGATTAAGAGGCACACACTTCCAGTTGCAAAATAAATGAGTCATAGTATGAAATCTACAGTGTGGGGAATATAGTCAATAACTATGTAATATCTTTGTATGTTGACATACCATAACTAGACTTATCCTAGTGATCATTTTGAAATGTATAAAAATACTGAATCACTATGTTGTGTAACAGGAACTAACATAGTGCTGTAGGTCAACTATACTTCAAAAACAAACAAAGTGGTTGAGAGTCCGCCTGCCAATGCAGGGGACATGGGCTCGTGCCCCGGTCCGGGAAGATACCACAAGCAGCAGAGTGGCTGGGCCCGTGAGCCATGGCCGCTGAGCCTGCATGTCTGGAGCCTGTGCTCCGCAACGGGAGAGGCCACGACAGTGAGAGGCCTGTGTACCTTAAAAAAAAAAAAAAACTCATAGGAAAAGAGATCAGATTTGTGGCTACCAGAGGCAATGGGTGGTGGGAGGGGTAATAGGATGAAGGCAGTCAAAAGGCTGCCGTGAACCAGTTATAACTTATAAGTACTAGAAATGTGCTGTACAGCATGATAAATAAAATTAGCACTGCTATATGCTATATGAAAATTGTTGAGGGAGTAAATCTTAAGAGTTATCACAAGGAAAATTTTTTTTTCTATTTCCTTAACTTTGTATCTATTTCAAATGGTGGATGTTTACTAAATTTATTGTGATAATCATTGCATGATGTAGGTAGGTAAAATCATTACGCTGTATACCTTAAACTTATACATTGCTGCATAGCAATTATATCTTAATAAAAATGGAAGGAAAAAAGAAACGCAATGTGGCCCCACTTCTAGAAACACCAACTAAGTATATCACACACTAAACAGGTATGTAGGGTAGAGTTTATTAGCATTACAAATAACATTACAAAATGAGCCTTCTCTGTGCAAAGGATTGGGCTTTATGATTCCTTTAACTTGTCTGCTTCTCCAGTGCAACTAAAACATGAAGTGATTTTTCCAAACAGCATTTACAAATCTCCTCCCAGGAATACAATTATTGTATGTGATGGGTTTGATCTATATTGCACTTAAAATCTTTGGCAAAAAGTAATTCCAAACCACAGCGCTGGGAAGTTTTTCAAGGAAATCAAGAGAGTAGAAATTGCTTTTTACAGCATCAATACAAGAGATGTGAGTGACTCAAGCAAGTCTCTCTTGGTTTTAACAATTCACTGTTTGGTGTTATCTGTGCCCATGTGGCCAAAAGTCTGAGTATTGAACATACATTAAACAATATCCCAGGCACATAAATAAATCATCTGCTCTCAGTCCAGGAGGCAGTTATTGATCTGGGCTGTGATCTTTTCTTACCTGACTTTATAAGGATTTCTAAAATAGCTCACCTTAGGGGAGTTAGAGACTCATGTACTTTTCTTTTGTCCTTTGGCCAACAGAAAAATCACCAACACCTTGCAAAAGATGAATTCTGACAGAAGAAACACAGCATTTGCTGTGATGACCAGACAACTGACCTGGTATTGTAGCCTGAAAGCGAAGAGACAAAAGGAAAAATTGATAGTCCCTTGGCAACCAAGACCAACTTGCTGCATCAGGAATCAGGCTCCAAATTATATCTGTGGGGTCCTGATCAACCAGGCCATGTGATTTCTGTGGATCAGATGGGAATAAGAGATGCCCTGGGACAGAAGTGTTACCCCTCCACACACTCAGTTGCCCATTTTGGATACCTGACTAAAACCATAGATTTTAGATCTAGCTCCTACTGGTTATGGGACCCCAGAAAAGTCCCATGGTTTCTCAGGACCTCAGTGTCTCCAGTGATCAGGTACAATGACTGGTCACCCAGCAGGCATTCCCAAACCCCTTCTCTCAAATTGTCTCCAACTGCAGAACTGCTATGAATGCTGAATTCTCACATTCCTAGGTTTCCTTGCAGTCAGGGTCCTATGAGATATACGGGGAAATCAACTGGGGGTGTGGGGGCATCTAGATAAGAGTTTCATCATCGAAAAACGGAGACAATCTGATAAAGAACTGTTATTCAAATTATACAAATAACTCTTAAAACTCAGCAATAAGAAAACAAACAACCTGATTAAAAATGGACCAAAGACCTTAACATCTTAACAAAGAAGATATACAAATGGCAAATACACATATGAAAAGATAATCCATATCACATATTATGAGGGAAATGTAAATTAAAAAAACAATGAGGGCTTCCCTGGTGGCGCAGTAGTTGAGAGTCCGCCTGCCGATGCAGGGGACACGGGCTCGTGCCCCGGTCCAGGAGGATCCCACATGCCGTGGAGCGGCTGGGCCCTTGGGCCATGGCCGCTGAGCCTGTGCGTCCGAAGCCTGTGCTCTGCAGCGGGAGAGGCCACAACAGTGAGAGGCCAGCGTACCGCAAAAAAAAACAAAAACAAAAAAACAATGAGGTACCACTATCAGAATGGCCTATCACACCTATTAAAATGGCCAAAATCAGGAACACTGACTGCTAAATTCTGGTGAGGATTTGAAGCAATAGGAACTCTCATTCATTGCTGGTGGGAATGCAAAATGGCACAGCCACTTTGGAAGACAGTTTGTCAGTCTCTTACAAAATTAAACGTACTCCTTCCATATGGTCCAGAAATTTCACTCTTTTGGTGTTTATCGAAGAGTTGAATACTTATGTCCATAAAAAACTTGCACATAGATGTTTATTAGCATCTTTATTCATAATTGTCAAAACTTAGAAACAACCAAGATGTCCTAGAGTAATAAGTAATTACTATGCATAAATAAACTGTGTAGATCCAGACAATGGAATATTATTTAGCACTAAAAAGAAAGATTTGGGCTTCCCTGGTGGCGCAGTGGTTGAGAGTCCACCTGCCGATGCAGGGGACACGGGTTCATGCCCCAGTCTGGGAAGATCCCACATGCCGCGGAGCCACGTGAGCCATGGCCACTGAGCCTGTGCGTCCAGAGCTTGTGCTCCACAACGGGAGAGGCCACAACAGTGAGAGGCCCACGTACCGCAAAAAACAAAAAAAAAGAAAAAAAAAAAGAAAGATTTATCAAGCCATGAAAAGACATGGAGAAAATTTAAATGCATATTACTAAGTGAAAGAAGCCAATCTGTAAATGTTGCATACTATATGATTCCAAGTATATGCCACTCTGGAAAAGGCAAAACTATGGAGACAGCAAAAAGATCAGTGGTTGCCAGGGGTTGAATGGGCAGGCAGGGATAAACAGGGAGAGCATAAATGATTTTTAGGGCAAATCAAAATACTCTATATGATATAATAATGATGGATACATAACATTATACATTTGTCCAAATCCATAGAAAGTGTAACACCAAGAGTGAACTGTAATATAAACTATGGACTTTGGTTGATTATGATGTGTGGATATAGCTTTATCAATTGTAACAAGTGCAACACTCTGAAGAGTGATATTGACAATGGGGGAGGCCATGCACAGGTAGATCAGGGAGTATATGAGAAATGTGGATAGACCAGAGAGTATATGAGAAATGTCAGTATCTTTCCCTTAATTTTACTGTGAACCTAAAATTGCTATAAAAAATTAAATCTTAATTTTAAAAAAGAAAAAATAGAGACACATGAGGAAAACACTCTCTCACCACCCCCAGATACCCTCTTAATTCCTCTTTTACACCCTTTCATGAGAGATGCAATACTTGAAACTGAAGCAGGTATCTTGCAACCTTAAGGGAAGAAAATGCCACACAGATCGGCAAGTGGCAAAGACTAAAAGAAGCTGTCTTTGTGGGTATCACTGAGCCAATGAACTAACCTCAGCTGCAACTTCCTCCAGACTTCTTGTTAAGTAAACAACAGATGTCCTTATGATATAAGACCTGGCTGGTAGGTCTTCTGTTACTTACAGCAAAAAATATCCCAATGGATACATACATCCATAAAATATAAGGGTCAGACTACATTTTCTATTGTTCTTTCTAAAGTAATTTTTATGTCCACACTTAGCTCCCTCAAAGTCTCTTCCCTTGGCTGGCTTACCCATGAAGAGTAAGTATAGTATAGTCATATAGTTGCCAAAAGTATTTCTTCAAAATGACAAACTAATAAAAATTGCATTGCTTCTCCTATAAGAAGGTAGAGCCTCTGATCCACCAATGGCAGAGTATGACTTTCACAGAGCACTGGGTATGCATTTGCACTCAGCATCCATGTGCCCTGGTATGTGATAGGACCCATTGGAAAATGATGGAAATCTTAGATTTCCAATGCTAAGTAATTCACCTGTCCCAGGAATTTCCACCAGATATTAAGCATTTCTGTTGCCAGAACCTTAAAACATACTGAGAGAAGTAGTGCATAAGCTTGAGAATTTTCAGGCCCCAAGGAAATAGAAGACAGAGCAGATGGGTTTCTGATAATCATTAAGAACAGTAAAGAGACCATAGGCTTTATAGCTACAAGGTTATGTGTGAGGCCTTGTTCTACCATTTAATACCTATATATCTTGAAAAAGTTATTTGAGCCCTCTAATAATTATTTATAAAATGTCCTGCCCTGGCTTTCTTTTCTTCATGGCTATTATGAGGAGCCAATAAGATCATGTATGTAGAAAGTCTTCATAAAGCTTAGAGTGCTGTCCAAGTGTGAGAGGTGACCATCCTTAATGATGAGGAATGGGCAAAATGCCGAGACAGCCAAAGGGCACCAAGAACCTGTGGGGCTGAGGGGTACATCAGAAGGCAAACAGCTACCACTTAGGGTCAGTCTCAGCCAGGCGTTCCTGAACTGGTTTCTCTCTATGTCCAGCCATCCAGCCTATGCCGAGGTTAATCCCTGTCCCTGACCTACACAGCCCCTTTCTTCAAACTCAGTAATAGGCCACGTCACAGTTACCTTAACAGCCATAGGTGTTGGAAGCACTCCCTTCAGGGCTGTTTTTCCTCCTATGTGGTTTGGGCTGTTTCCAGAGGCATTGGTTGTATTCTCTCACCCAAACTGTCATCTTATAAAGGAGAGTGAACTGCAGCTAGATGGGATACAGAGAGAAGAGTAGGATACAAACAAGTAAACATTGGTTACAGGCTCAGCTGTAAGCCAGCCACGTCCCACTAAGCTAGTCACCTATCTTCTCAGGGCCTCGGTTTCCATATCTGTGGTATGGGCCAATAATACCTGCTCTGCCTGCCTCCCAGGAGTACTGTGAAGTTAAAGTGAGATAATGGAGGGAAAGGTGACTTGATACTGGAAAGCAATGCACAAATGTAAAATGTCTCTGGAGCAGTGGGCAGCTGTGGTCAACAGGGTGGACTTTGAAGTTAGACTCCCCCAGCTTGTGTCCTAGCTCTGTCATCTCCACCTGTGTGACTCTCAACAAGATGCTCACCCTCTTCAAACCTTGAGTCATTATCTTTAAAAGAGGGACCCTAACATCTACTGTATAGCTTGTCTTAGCGATTAAACCACAAATTCCTGTCACTCATTAAGCAAGCACTTAATCAATGTCAGTAGTAGTATTTGTTGCTATTATTGTTATTATTACTACTATTACTATGAATTCTGCAAGGGTGAAACCCACAGAAGGCCTCAAAATATGCTGCCTCCTGACCTTACCTGAGTGTCTATTCCAAGAAGTCACATGCCTCTGAGGCTCTATAGAGATGTGAGATCTGAGGATGAGTCCAAATCCTTACAGTTGATAAGACCAGTGTCCAGAAGCCCCTTCCTGACCAGCACTGCTCTGTCAGATCCCCTGCTGAGGAAGATTTTGCAGCAAATCTCCATGCTCTGATGCAGAACACACCCTGCCAAAGCTCAGTGTTGCTCCTGCTAGGCTTCTGGCCATGGAGAACCCACACTGCAGTGCTGAGGTGGCCTGGCAGAGGCAGCTAGGGAAGCTTTTCTGAGCCAAGCTTCACCCTGCTGGTTCCACAACTCCCAAAAGGAACCTGACGTCTCCCTCCTGAGCCTGCCCCAGCTTCCAGGAAGGAAGCCAGCATGCCAGCCCTGCCCAGACCTGCTGCTTTCCAGGCATCCCTTCTGACCAGAGAGGCAGACGCTAAGCATCCTTCTGCCTGTTCCTCCTCCAGCGTGGTGGGGAAACACCTGAGTCAGTGTCAAGCCTTCCCTGGGAAGCCACAACCCCAGGTAAATGTCTTTATCTTTGGACTTAACACATTATAATTTTTCCATGTAATTACTTGTCTGTCACTCCCACTAGACTGTAAACTCCTGGAACATAGGACCCTCTTACTACTCATTTTTATATTTCCAGGCACTGGCACTGGTCCACCAAAATTCTCAGCGTTTATTTACCTAAGTTGTTGAATTGCCAAATCCCAAGATGAATGATCAGCATTTTTGGAGTGCTTCAGTAAAAGGAAAGCCCAACAATCTGCCCTAAGACACCGTCAAACATATGTTACCCTATCACTAGTATCTCTTCACTCACCCAGCTAGTCACCCCATTGCAGACAAACAGAGTCAAAATGCAAGAGTGTGGGCAAAGAAGGCTTGAAAGGAGCCACTGCTTCAACCACATTCTTGTCAATGCTATAAGGTCCATGCACCCACCTGACAAACCTGCCCTAGAACAAGCCAACTTTTACCTTCTCATGCCTGCATCTGAGCTCCATGGGTGATTAGAGACCAAGGCCACAATCAGTCATAGCCTCCAGCCCCAGCTGGGCCCCCCAAAGCCAGCCAGCTTGAATATTTCCCTGGGGAAAAGTCTCTTCTCTAGAACTACTCTTCAGGCCTCCACCACTCTTCTGAAACCCTCAGGACATTACCAATCACTTCACCAAGAAAATAGAAGATACTGGTAAGAACCCTCTCAACTTCCTGGCAACTTACCATCTCCACACCTTTCCTTTCCTCTTTCCTTCCAATTACAACCAATATGGAATCCCTCCTCTCGTCTAAGAATTATCGTTGCACCAAGTCCTGGCCACCTTGCTCATGGGCTCCATACCACTAACTATCTGTGTAATCCTTGAAGCTTCAGCTTTTATTTTCTATCACGTCCTTCCCAGTGGTCTGTACCCTCCTCAAATCTCTTCCATCATTAAAACAATAGTAATAACAACAAAGGCAAACCAACAAGAATCTTTGTTCACCTTGGTATTCACCCAGATGCATTGGAAATGTATTGATATGTCCGAAAAAACCTGCACACAGATGCTTACAGCAGCTTTATTCATAATTGCCAAACCTTGGAAGCAACCAAGGTGTCTTTCAGTAGGTGAGTTGGTAAATAAACTGTGATGCATCCAGACAATGGAATATTATTTAGCACTAAAAAGAAATGAGCTCTCAAGCCATGAAAAGACATGGAGGAAATTTAAATGCACATTACTAAGTAAAAGAAACCAATCTGAAAAGGCTACATAATGTATGATTCCAGCTATATAACATTCTGGAAAAGGCAAAACTATGGAGACAGCAAAAGATCAGTGGTTGTTCCAGGTTAGGGGGGAGGGAGAGTGAATAGCTAGAGCACAGAGGCTTTTTAGGACAGTGAAAATACTCTGTATGTTACTATAATGATGTATATATATCACTATACATTTGTCCAAATCCATAGAATGTACAATACCAAGGGTAAACCCTAATGTAAACTATGGACTTTGGCGGATTAAGATGTGTCAGTGTAAGTTCATCAATTGTAACAAATGTACCACTCTGGTTAGTGATGTTGATAGGGGAAGGGTGAGGAGGGCAGAGGCTCCACAGAAAATCTCTGAATCTTCCCCTCAATTTTGCTGTGAACCTAAAAAATAAATCCTACTGAAACTATTTTTTATATCCTCATTCATCCCTCAGTTGCAATTGCCAGATAAGAAGGCATTTGAATAAGTACAGATTATGTAATGAAGGAATAAAAAATAAGAGGGGCTGAGATAACATAGGGAGAATATGCTCACCATGCAGACTCCGATAGCCTGGGTCTTTTGACAGTTATCCTTCACTGTAAATGAACTGTTAATAAACTGCCATTGATCTTAGGCCTCTGTGAATTCATTTGTCTGAGCCAGTATCTTGAGACTGATTCCTTTTTATTCCTAACAAGAGTGAGTTTCTGGCCATCCAAAGTAGAAGACCAAATTTGAGAAATGGTAATACAGTACAGATTTACTAGATATTCTCCTAACCCACCTCTACTAGCTGAGTGCTTCAGTTCCTCTGTGAGATACACAGACCAATGGCCACAGCACACTGAGAGCTTTACATTGTGGTGAAGATAGTAGCACAGTCTCATCAACACACATTTCTCCCTGTTGAATTATATGTTCATGTTTTGCATAAAATGCAAACAACTGTTTACCTCATGTAATTATGTAATTTAATTAAATATTATTTTATATATGTATATATTACATAAGCATATGTATATATACTTATATACTTTTAGATCCTTGTATATTACAAACCTCAAATATGACTATGAAAAGAAAGAGATTAGTTTTTAAAATGAAGTCAAATGTTTTGCAAATACTTCCTACAGTTGAGCCCTTAAAAACTGCTGGTGAATGATGTAAAGATGGAGGAAGAGTAAGACGCGGAGATCACCTTCCTCCCCACAGATACACCAGAAATACATCTACACGTGGAACTGATCCTATAGAAAACCCACTGAACACTGGCAGAAGACCTCAGACCACCCAAAAGGCAAGAAACTCCCCACGTACCTGGGTAGGGCAAAAGAAAAAAGAAAAACCAGAGACAAAAGAATAGGGACGGGACCTGCACCAGTGGAAGGGAGCTGTGAAGGAGGAAAGGTTTCCACACACTAGGAAGCCCCTTCGCGGGCGGAGACTGCGGGTGGCAGAGCGGGGAAGCTTCAAAGCCACGGAGGAGAGCGCAGCCACTGGGGTGCGGAGGGCAAAGCAGGGAGATTCCCGCACAGAGGACTGGTGCCGCCCAGCACTCACCAGCCTAAGACGCATGTCTGCTCATCCGCCGGGGTGGGTGGGGGCTGGGAGCTGAGGCTCGGGCTTCGGTCGGATCGCAGGGAGAGGACTGGCGGCGTAAACACAGCCTGAAGGGACTAGTGCACCATGCACAGTCAGGAGGGAGGCCAGTAAAAGGTCTGGACCTGCCGAAGAGGCAAGAGACTTTTTCTTGCCTCTTTGTTTCCTGGTGCGCGAGGAGAGGGGATTAAGAGCGCTGCTTAAAGGAGCTCCAGAGACAGGCGCGAGCCGCTGCTATCAGCACGGACCCCAGAGACGGGCATGAGACACTAAGGCTGCTGCTGCCGCCACCAACAAACCTGTGTGCAAGCACAGGTCACTATCCACGCCGGCCCTCCCAGTAGCCTGTACAGCCCGCCACTGCCAGGGTCCCGTGATCCAGGGACAACTTCCCTGGGAGAATACACGGCGCGCCTCAGGCTGGTGCAACGTCATGCTGGCCTCTGCCGCCGCAGGCTCGCCCCGCATTACGTGTCCCTCTCTCCCCCTGGCCTGAGTGAGCCAGAGCCCCCGAATCAGCTGCTCCTTTAACCCCGTCCTGTCTGAGTGAAGAACAGATGCCCTCAGGCGACGTACGTGCAGAGGCGGGGCCAGATCCAAAGCTGAACACCAGCAGCTGTGCGAACAAAGAAGAGAAAGGGAAATCTCTCCCAGAAGCCTCAGAAGCAGCTGATTAAATCTCCACAATCAACTTGATGTACCCTGCATCTGTGGAACACCTGAATAGACAACGAATCATCCCAAATTGAGGAGGTGAACTTCGGGAGCAAGATGAATTATTTTTTCCCTTTTCCTCTTTTTGTGAGTATGTATGTGAATGCTTCTGTGTGAGATTTTGTCCATATAGCTTTGCTTTCACCGTTTGGCCTGGGGTTCTGTACATCCGTTTTTTTTGTTTTTTTGTTTGTTTGTTTGTTGTTTGTTTGGTTACTTTTTATATATTTTTTTCTTAATAATTATTTTTTATGTTTTATTTTAATAACTTTATTTTATTTTATCTTACTTTATTATATCCTCTTTCTTTCTATTTTTTCTCCCTTTTATTCTGCACCGTGTGGATGAAAGGATCTTGGTGCTCCAGCCAGGAGTCAGTGCTGTGCCTCTGAAGTGGGACAGCCAACTTCAGGACACTGGTCCACAAGAGACCTCCCTCCCAGCTCCACATAATATCAAATGGCAAAAATCTCCCAGAGATCTCTATCTCAACACCAAGACCCAACTTCACTCAATGGCCAGCAAGCTACAGTGCTGGAGACCCTATAACAAACAACTAGCAAGACAGGAACACAGCCCCATCCATTAGCAGAGAGGCTGTCTAAAATCATAATAAGGCCAGAGACACCCCAAAACACACCAACAGACGTGGACCTGCCCACAAGAAAGACAACATCCAGCCTCATCCACCAGAACACAGGCACTAGTCCCCTCCACCAGGAAGCCTACACAACCTACTGAACCAACCTTAGCCACTGGGAACAGACACCAAAAACAATGGGAACTACGAACCTGCAGCCTGCGAAAAGGAGACCCCAAACACAGTAAGATAAGCAAAATGAGAAGACAGAGAAACACACAGAAGATGAAGGAGCAAGGTAAAAACCCACCAGACCTAATAAATGAAGAGGAAATAGGCAGTCTACCTGAAAAAGAATTCAGAATAATGTTAGTAAAGATGATCCAAAACCTTTGAAATAGAATATAGAAAATGCAAGAAACATTTAACAAGGACCTAGAAGAACTAAAGATGAAACAAGCAATGATGAACAACACAATAAATGAAATGAAAAATACTATAGATGGGATCAAGAGTAGAATAACTGAGGCAGAAGAATGGATAAGTGACCTGGAAGATAAAATAGTGGAAATAACTACTGCAGAGCAGAATAAAGAAAAAAGAATTAAAAGAACAGAGGACACTCTCAGAGACTTCTGGGACAACGTTAAACACACCAACATTCGAATTATAGGGGTCCCAGAAGAAGAAGAGAAAAAGAAAGGGACTGAGAAAATATTTGAAGAGATTATAGTTGAAAACTTCCCTAATATGGGAAAGGAAATAGTTAATCAAGTCCAGGAAGCACAGAGACTACCATACAGGATAAATCCAAAGAGAAACACGCCAAGACACATATTAATCAAACTCAAAAATTAAATACAAAGAAAACATATTAAAGGCAGCAAGCGAAAAACAACATATAACACACAAGGGAATCCCCATAAGGTTAACAGCTGATCTTTCAGCAGAAACTCTGCAAGCCAGAAGGGAGTGGCAGGACATATTTAAAGTGATGTAGGAGAAGAACCTACAACCAAGATTACTCTACCCAGCAAGGATCTCATTCAGATTTGATGGAGAAATTAAAACCTTTACAGACAAGCAAAAACTGAGAGTTCAGCACCACCAAACCAGCTTTACAACAAATGCTAAAGGAACTTCTCTAGGCAAGAAACACAAGAGAAGGAAAAGGCCTACAATAACAAACACAAAATAATTTTAAAAATGGGAATAGGAACGTACATATAGATAATTACCTTAAATGTAAATGGATTAAATGCTCCCACCAAAAGACACAGACAGGCTGAATGGATACGAAAACAAGATCCATATATATGCTGTATACAAGAGGCCTACTTCAGACCTAAGGACACATATACACTGAAAGTGAGGGGATGGAAGAAGATATTCCATGCAAATGGAAATCACAGGAAAGCTGGAGTAGCAATTCTCATATCAGACAAAATGGACTTTAAAATAAAGACTATTATAAGAGACAAGGAAGGACCCTACATAATGATCAAGGGATCGATCCATGAAGAAGATATAACAATTGTAAATATTTATGCACCCAACATAGGAACACCTCAATACATAGGCAAATACTAACAACAGCCATAAACAGGGAAATCGACAGTAACACAATCATACTAGGGGACTTTAACACCCCACTTTCAACAATGGACAAATCATCCAAAATGAAAATAAAAAATGAAACACAAGCTTTAAATGATACATTAAAAAAGATGGACTTAATTGATATTTAGAGGACATTCCATCCCAAAACAAGAAAATACACATTTTTCTCAAGTGCTCATGGAACGTTCTCCGGGATAGATCATATCTTGGGTCACATATCAAGGCTTGGTAAATTCAGAAAATTGAAATTGTATCAAGTATCTTTTCCGACCACAATGCTCTGAGACTAGATATCAATTACAGGAAAAGATCTGTAAAAAATACAAACATGTAGGCTAAACAATGCACTACTTAATAATGAAGGGATCACTGAAGAAATCAAAGAGGAAATTAAAAAATACCTAGAAAAAAATGACAATGGAGACACGACGACCCAAAACCTATGGGATGTGGCAAAAGCAGTTCTAAGAGGGAAGTTAATAGCAATACAATCCTACCTTAAGAAACAGGAAACATCTCGAATAAACTCCCTAACCTTGCACCTAAAGCAGTTAGAGAAAGAAGAACAACAACAAAAAAAACCCCAAAGTTAGCAGAAGGAAAGAAATCATAAAGATTAGATCAGAAATAAATGAAAAAGAAATGAAGGAAACGATAGCAAATATCAATAAAAATAAAAACTGGTTCTTTGAGAAGATAAACAAAATTGATAAACCATTAGCCAGACTCATCAAGAAAAAAAGGGAGAAGACTCAAATCAATAGAATTAGAAATGAAAAAGGAGAAGTAACAACTGACACTGTAGAAATACAAAGGATCATGAGAGATTACTACAAGCAACTCTATGCCAATAAAATGGACAATCTGGAAGAAATGGACACATTCTTAGAAATTACACAACCTGACGAGACTGAACCAGGAAGAAATAGAAAATATGAACAGACCAATCACAAGCACTGAAATTGAAACTGTGACTAAAAATCTTCCAACAAACAAAAGCCCAGGACCAGATGGCTTCACAAGCGAATTCTATCAAACATTTAGAGAAGAGCTAATACCTATCCTTCTCAAACTCTTCCTAAATATAGCATTAGGGAGGAACACTCCCAAACTCATTCTACGAGGCCACCATCACCCTGATTCCAAAACCAGACAAGGATGTCACAAAGAAAGAAAACTACAGGCCAATATCACTGATGAACATAGATGCAAAAATCCTAAACCAAATACTAGCAAACAGAATCCAACAGCACATTATGAGGATCATACCCCATGATCAAGTGGGGTTTATTCCAGGAACGCAAGGATTCTTCAATATACGCAAATCAATCAACGTGATACACCGTATTAACAAATTGAAGGAGAAAAACCGTATGATCATCTAATAGATGCAGAGAAAGCTTTCAACAAAATTCAACACCATTTATGATAAAAACCCTGCAGAAAGTATACATAGAGGGAAATTTCCTCAACATAATGAAGGCCATATATGAAAAACCCACAGCCAACAACGTCCTCAATGGTGAAAAACTGAAAGGGTTTCCACTAAGATCAGGAACAAGACAAGGTTGCCCACTCTCACCACTCTTATTCAACATAGTTTTGGGAGTTTTAGCAACAGCTATCAGAGAAGAAAAAGAAATAAAAGGAATCCTAAATCAGAAAAGAAGAAGTAAAGCTGTCACTGTTTGCAGATGACATGATACTATACATAGAGAATCCTAAAGATGCTACCAGAACACTACTAGAGCTAATCAATGAATTTGGTAAAGTAGCAGGTTACAAAATTAATGCACAGAAATGTCTAGCATTCCTATACACTAATGATGAAAAATCTGAAAGTGAAATTAAGAAAACACTCCCATTTACCATTGCAACAAAAAGAATAAAATATCTAGGAAAAATCCTACCTAAGGAGACAAAAGACCTGTATGTAGAAAATTATAAGACACTGATGAAAGAGATTAAAGATGATACAAGTAGATGGAGAGATACACCACGTTCTTGGATTGGAAGAATCAACATTGTGAAAATGACTCTACTACGCAAAGCAATCTACAGATTCAGTGCAATCCCTATCAAACTACCAGTGGCATTTTTCACAGAACTAGAACAAAAAATTTCACAATTTGTATGGAAACACAAAATACCCCGAATAGCCAAAGCAATCTTGAGAATGAAAAATGGAGCTGGAGGAATCAGGCTCCCTGATTTCAGACTATACTACAAATCTACAGTAATCAAGACAGTATGGTACTGGCACAAAAACAGAAAGATAGATCAATGGAACAGGATAGAAAGCCCAGAGATAAACCCATGCACATATGGTCATCTTATCTTTGATAAAGGAAGCAAGAATATAAAGTGGAGAAAAGACAGCCTCTTCAATAAGTAGTGCTGGAAACACTGGACAGGTACATGTAAAAGTATGAAATTAGAAGACTCCCTAACACCATACACAAAAATAAACTCAAAATGGATTAAAGACCTAAATATAAGGCCGGACACTATCAAACTCTTAGAGGAAAACATAGGCAGAACATTCTATGACATAAATCACAGCAAGATCCTTTTTGACGCACCTCCTAGAGAAATGGAAATAAAAACAAAAATAAACAAATGGGACCTAATGAAACTTCAGAGCTTTTGCACAGCAATGGAAACCATAAACAAGACCAAAAGACAACCCTCAGAATGGGAGAAAATATTTGCAAGTGAAGCAACTGACAAAGGATTAATAACTAAAATTTACAAGCAGCTCATGCAGCTCAATAATAGAAAAACAAACAACCCAATCTGAAAATGGGCAGAAGACCTAGATAGACATTTCTCCAAAGAAGATATACAGATTGCCAACAAACACATGAAAGAATGCTCAACATCATTAATCATTAGAGAAATGCAAACCAAAACTTCAATGAGTTATCATCTCACACCGGTGAGAATGGCCATCATCAAAAAATCTAGAAACAATAAATGCTGGAGAGGGTGTGGAGAAAAGGGAACCCTCCTGCACTGTTGGTGGGAATGTAAATTGATACAGCCACTATGGAGAATAGTATGCAGGTTCCTTAAAAATCTACAAATAGGACTACCATATGACCCAGCACTCCCACTACTGGGCATATACCCTGAGAAAACCATAATTCAAAGAGTCATGTACCAAAATGTTCATTGCAGCTCTATTTACAATAGCCAGGACATGGAAGCAATCTAAGTGTCCATCAACAGATGATTGGATAAAGAAGATGTGGCACATATATACAATGGAATATTACTCAGCCATAAAAAGAAACAAAATTGAGTTATTTGTCGTGAGGTGGATGGACCTAGAGTCTGTCATACAGAATGAAGTAAGTCAGAAAGAGAAAAACAAATACCGTATGCTAACACATATATATGGCATGTAAGAAAAAGAAAAAGGTCATGAAGAACCTAGGGATAAAATGGGAATAAAGACACAGACCTACTAGAGAATGGACTTGAGAATATGGGTAGGGGTAAGGGTAAGCGGTGACAAAGTGAGAGAGTGGCATGGACATATATATACACTACCAAATGTAAAATAGATAGCTAGTGGGAAGCAGCCGCATAACACTGGGAGATCAGCTCGGTGGTTTGTGACCACCTAGAGGGGTGGGGTAGGGAGGGTGGGAGGGAGGGAGATGCAAGAGGGAAGAGATATGGGAACATATGTATATGTATAACTGATTCACTTTGTTATAAAGCAGAAACTAACACACCATTGTAAAGCAATTATACTCCAATAAAGATGCTAAAAAAAAAAAAAACTGCTGGTGAATTGGGTATGGATGAGAAATTTTTTAAAGATGAGAAGAGAGGGGATTATAAAAATCTAGAATTGTCTACACACAGATTGCCTCCAATCTGCCTTCACATTGTATTTTACAGAAACTGAAACTAGAAGTCACAGATGATGGATGCACGGCGGATATGATTATATAAAAAAGATAGTGCTGAAGCCCAGGATGAAGTATCACTCAAAGGCTTTGGTTTTACATCAAAATATCAGCAAATAAATGCACATTTATACAGTTTAAGTTAAAATAACATGACTGTGGAACCCCTGAATCATGTTTTATGCTTCCTCACTTTAATCAACTTTTTCAATTAACCCCTCAACTGGTGGTCCTGTCTTTACATGTAGTGTGGTACTAGTGTCTGCCCAGCTGCCGCAGGCGTCCCTCAGATAATACTACCAGCTTCCCCAAGTTTCGACAGCTAGATCAAGAGGGCTCTTATATTTAGATCCAGACCTTCAACTACTCCACAGTAATCAGGACTTGTCATTTATGACATGAAGTAGATGTTCAATAACTGATTGCTGGAAGAATGGATTAATAAACAAAAGAATAAAGATTTGGAGTTTCTTCCAAAGTCCATCTCATCTAGTCCCTTATCACTAGGCTAAACTAGTTCTTATTTATTTTTTTATGCCTTTTTTTAAACGTCTTTATTGGAGTATAATTGCTTTACAATGGTGTATTATTTTCTGCTTTATAATAAAGTGAATCAGCTCTACATATACATATATCCCCATATCTCCTCCCTCTTGCGTCTCCCTCCCACCCTCCTTATCCCACCCCTCTAGGTGGTCACAAAGCACCGAGCTGATCTCCCTGTGCTATGCGGCTGCTTCCCACTAGCTACCTATTTTACATTTGGTAGTATATATATGTCGATACCACTCTCTCACTTTGTCCCAGCTTACCCTTCCCCCTTCTCGTGTCCTCAAGTCCATTCTTTACATCTGTGTCTTTATTCCTGTCCTGCCCCTAGGTTCTTCACAACCTTTTTTTTTTTTTTTAGATTCCATATATATGTGTTAGCATACGGTATTTGTTTTTCTCTTTCTGACTTACTTCACTCTGTATGACAGACTCTAGGTCCATCCACCTACAAATAACTCAATTTTGTTTCTTTTTATGGCTGAGTAATATTCCATTGTATATATGGGCCACATCTTCCTGTCAATGGACACTTAGGTTGCTTCCATGTCCTGGCTATTGTAAATAGAGCTGCAATGAACATTTTGGTACATGACTCTTTTTGAAATATGGTTGTCTCGGGGTATATGCCCAGTAGTGGGATTGCTGGGTTGTATGGTAGTTCTATTTTTAGTTTTTTAATGAATCTCCATACTGTTCTCCATAGTGTCTGTATCAATTTACATTCCCACCAACAGGGCAAGAGGGTTCCCTTTTCTCCACACCCTCTCCAGCATTTATTATTTGTAGATTTTTTGATAATGGCCATTCTGACTGGTGCGAGGTTATACCTCATTGTTAAACTAGTTCATTTAAATGTTAGTGTTTTCTTTGTAAATATCCACTAGAGAAGAAGAGTTGGAATTCATCTTTGCTTCAGAGATATAGTGACCTGTTTCATCTATCCCAGCTCATCCATTCTAAAATGCAATTATCTTTAGGCTTGTCTGCTCTAAAAGATATGGACACTACTTACTGCTGAATCCACTTTGGTTTCCCCAGATCCTGGTAAGTCATTTACTCAGCAAACATTCATTAGGTGCTAACAGTGTGCTAGGTGCTGGGGACACAGCAGGGATCAAGACAGGCACAATCCCATCGCTCAAAACCTCCAAGGCACAAAGGCACAGAAAATACAAGAAGGTTGTTTTAGGTTTTGAAACAAGGACTCCATCTGTAGGGCCATGACTAGGGTGAGGGAAGTAAGGTGCCTAGGGTGGAGTCACTGTCAGGTTCTCATATAAGGCCTTGAGAGTGACACCTTCTTTAATTTTGAACCCTAGGCACCTCACTTAAATAGTAAATTCCCCACGCTGTTGGTAAGTTCCCCATTACTCCTTCTGACAATGTTTAGTTTTCTGTAGCCAAGCTTCCAGAATCTTATTTCTTTGATTCATTCATAGCCCACCCTAAATCTCTGGGCCTTTTTTGCCACACGTATATTTTGACATAGTTTGTACCTAAAAGTAAATCTTAAAGATTTACTTAACCCTAATTTATCAATCTTTCTGCTCTTCAATGAGAAATAAATCACTGTGTTTTATTTTTCAACTAAGAAATTAGCAAGCAAACCTGAAAGTAATGAAAAACTGTGTGTTACTCTGATACATATACAGACTTAAGCAAATAAAGACGCCTACTTGTGTGAGAATGAAGATACTAGAAAAAAATCTCTTGCTGAAAAAATCTACTGGGAGACAGGTTAAAGCAGTAGTAATGAGTTTAGTAGTAAAGGCCTGAGTTCAATTTCAAGTTCTTACATTTGCTAGTTGAATTAAAAAATGAATAAGATATAATACCAGCCATCAAGAGGCAGACATCTAATAGGAACAATAAGAAGGTGATTACAACATAGTGAGGCAGCACAGTTTTGGAGACACTCAGTCTTAGGAGCACAGAGGATGGGGCCTGGGAGAGAGAAGGGGGAATAAGACAAAGGGAATGGGGGCACCTGAACAGAGTTTTAAAGTAGGAATAGAAGTTAGCCATGAGTAGAAGAGAGACGATAGGAATCTGGGCAGAAGGGACCTCAGAACTGTGTTGAATTTTTCCAGGTTGAATAACTAAAATGTTGGTTCAGTTAATGGGAATTTAATATAAAGATACAGGGAAATAAAAGACAGGAAGCCATCTCTGCAGCAAGACAGTCAGACCTCATTTGGAATATTCAAGAATCAACACAGTTCTTAGTACTCAGTTATCTTGTGTTCTCTTAGAAGTGGATCCATTGCCCCTTATCCAAGTAATCCATCACACTGGAAATAAAGTCTCTCTCTTACTCTCCCCATACCCTGCTTTCTCTCTCTCTCTCTGTCTACTTCTTTCTCTTTCTACATCTACATCCACTGCTATGTTTCTACCTCGTTCCCTCTGATCTCTGTTTATTCGTGGTGTTTACTGCTGCCTACCACCTTCTCCTTATATGCCTTGGTTACTTCCCATGCTAGCATCCGCTGATCTTCTGTTTGCTGCATTCCAATTTACAAAGACTGGGACTCCACTGGCCAGCCCCATTCAGGGCAGAAGAGTCCTGCTGAGCAGGGTTCTCATGCCAGGCCACTTTGAGGCTGTTCCTCAGTGTGTCTGTGTATTAAACGCTTGTTCCTGCATGCAGAGAGGTGGCGTCCCATAATCAAAGAGCACTACACACAAACGACTTTGTTCAGAAGCTTCTTCTCAGCGCCATGAGCAAAGACACTGAGGTGGAAAAGCAGTTCTGCTTGGAAGCACAAGCAGCTTGGCCATATTGGAAAGTAAATAGGGAGTGTTTCAGGATGACACTTGCCTGGGTCCGAGGGGGATGGGGGTTCAGGTTCAGGACATAGCAAGGATGAATCTCAGTCTGCAAACTCGGATATGCAAGCATATCACATTTCTGCATGTACTTTAAATCAACTTAAATTCAATGCTGGAGCCCCTCCAAAATGGTGGCAGAAAATTCAATCTCAGTTGATTGAGGGGCTTTTCCTTGGGGTTGTGCAAAGATCCTTGAGTCTTCTGTGGAACCAATGCATCAAGGAGCCTCCTCTGGGACTCTGGTCATTGATCTACACAGAAAACCACTAAAATGCCTAGTGCTTGTCACTATAAACCTCCACTTACTTTCTGCTGAAAGCTGGCCCTGATCCCCCATCACCCAGGGAGTGATAGAGTCAGAAAAAGAGCCCAGCTCCAGAGTCCATACCCACTGCTCTCTCACACACAGGCAGCCTTGTCACATGGATGCTCTCCGCCCAGAATGCCAGCTCAGACCACCCCAACTCCCTGCCCCCTCCATCAGCCCTGCTCCACGTGGATACAGAATGGAGCTACGGTTTTTATAGGACCTGTCTCATTAGAGAATGCATTTATAAAACAGTCTGGCTGACTGTAATGAATCACAGGATAACAAATCTAAGGGGATGGGGAGAGAGCTGGGAATTCAGAAGGAAATGTAAGCAATGATACTGCGAAGCACATCACTTTTCCGAGGAAGGCTGTGTGCTGTGCTGAGAATTCATCAAGGACGGAGATGGGGGCAAGCAGAGAATGACTGGGCTGCAGAGGCATCAGGAGATCAATGAGGCAGGTGTGTGTCTTTCAGGATTTATTTGGCAGAAAAGGAGACAGCAGTATTTCAATGGGAGATTCAGAGCAAATAAAAAATCAGCTTTCTAACTGAAACAGATGCAGAAGAAAAATTGCCTATTTGGAATATGTTTTTCCCCTTAAAGGAAGAAAGAATCACGCAGGGCCCCAGAAAAAGGGCTTGCAAACAGGACAACAATGAGTCACCATCATCAAAGCCTTCTCCCCTTTACACGAGGAAGGCCTACTTGTGGGAAGGGATCACCCCTCACCTGCTGTGTGATCTCCTGCATTGACCTCATCCTTAGTGTTTGGGCTATGAAATGGGGATAAGAATACCTGCCTCACAGGGTTGCTGTAGTTATGATGATCCTCTGTAAGCCCTAAAACCAAGGCTTGGTCTAGTGCAGGATTCAATTTATATGGCATCCTGGAAAAGACAAAACTATGGAGACAGTGAAAGGATGATCAGTTGCCAGGGGTTGGAGAAGAGAGGGATGAATAGGTGGAACACGGGATTTTTAAAGCAGTGAAAGTACTGTGTATTATATTATAATGATGGATACATGTTGTTATAGATTTGTTCAAACCCTTAGAATGTACAACACGAAAGTAAATTATGGGCTTCGAATGGTAATGATGTGCCAGTGCAGGTTCATTGATTGGAACAAATGTACCCTCTGGTGGGGATGTTGATAATGGGGGAAGCTGTGCATAAGTAGAGGTAGCACGTGTATGAGAAATCTCTGTGCCTTCCTCTCAATTTTGTTGTGAACCCAAAACTGCTGTAAAAATAAAGTTTATTAATACATGAATAAATAAAGTTTACATTTTTTGCAAAGGGCCAAAGTCAGTGTCATCAAACGCATTATTATGTTAGCATGAGCTGTTCTCCATGTGCACACATTCATGTCTGACACAGGCCCAAGACTGTCCCCTAAGCCCCCCATGCCAACATTTCATGGCACTGAACAAGCTACAAACCACTCTCAAGTGCCTCAATATGTGGCTTCCTCACAAGGTCATGCAGTTCCTTGTCTGGTTCAGGTGGAAGGAGTGGGCCTAGTCAGTTCCAGGGCTTCTGAACTAAGGCCCCCACTCCTTCCACCGTGTCATGTGTGGAGATGGCTCAGAAATCGCCTCTGTCCACACCAGCATGGTGCCCACCAACCTCCCTCCCCAGTGTCTCCAAGAGCTGCAGGGATGTGCTGGCCTTCCTTCTGCTAAAGTCTCCCTATCCCACCTCCCAACCCCTGCAACTGACAATTGCCACAGAGACCACACCTCCATCCCCCCATTCCCTCTGTCTATGCTCTCAAATGTGTCCAGATGGGCCAGAGTCCACTGAACTCATACCAACCCACAGGTTTCTGCCCTTGGCTCTTTAGAACCATCGTTCTGTTATAAATTCCCTTATGGAAAAACAATCATAGTTGAATCACTATTGAACACCTATTACATACTAGGCACTTTTATATATTTTCTCATAGAATTCTCACTATAGCTTTTTGACTTAAGGTATGAGCCAAAAACCACTATCCCCATTTTTCAAACGAGAAAATTGAGTCTCTTGAGGTTGAATTCCCAGTTAACATTTAGAGGAGTCGGAATTCAAAGCAGGTCAGCCCCTGTTCCACTCCATACTCAGGTTCTTGTGACTGAAACATTTCCTTCTGACTCTACTTTCCTCCCAACTCTCTTTGGTGAAAGGACTTCTTCTCATGGCCAGACATAGTATGTGGGCACTCGAGTTTCCCATTCTCCTTTCTGGGTCAGTATTTACCCTCCTTCCCTCAACAGAGGATGCCAAGGCCATCAGCTTACACCTCTCCTCTGGACTTCAGCACAACCTACCTTCCTCTATGATATCCCCTGTCATCATCCTCAAGGTTTCCAAACCCCTATTGACAATCCTTTTAATTTCTTAGCCTCTAAGTGTCTCTACAAAGCTAGTGATCTCTGATCAACCACAGGAACCTGCAGGGACATAGGGATTCCCTAGACATCATCATTCTTCCCAGCATCTGCAAAGCATCATACCATGTCTATAAACCCCTATTGTCCCCTCTCCTGATCCTTTACTCTGCCTCTCTAGCCTCCTGTGATCTCCATTTCCTTGCCTATATTAACTTCCCAGTCCATCATGCCCTCCCAGGTTCATTCCTTCATATCGCGTAGGTAGTCACTTTAATGGTGCACTCACTTACATTCTAGAACCCCATTTGCTATCCAAATACAACCCTTCCACAGCTAAGAAACCCCTGCTTCCAAGACTTTCTCTAGAAAATATTGGCAATCTGAAAAGGAAGGATGGAGTAAAAATGACCCTGAGCCTTTTTCAATGTAAAATCAAATGCATGCTACTAATTCCATCAGGGCCCTCAGTTCTGCTGAGAATTCATTCAGCTCCAAGCTCTCTCTCCCCATGAACTGTATTAATAGTTCTCATAGCAAACACTCTCCTCTTTCTCCTAGCCTCCATCCAGAATGTGCCACCTCACTTTCTATGGATAATTTTACTTTTACTGGGAAGACTATAATAATTTAATGTGATTTAATTCCCAGCCTTGCCTTAAAATGTCTGCAGTATTTCCTCTACTCTTGTATCTGAGACATGTCCTCCTTCTTTGCCAAGACTAATACTTCCACCTGCTCTTGATACCATTCACTCTTACCTCCTCCATCACCTCATTTTATCTGTAGTCCAATTTCCCCATCCTATTTTCAACCTCTCCCTCCCTCCACTAGCTCCTTGTGCTATGTCCACGAAAAATATGGTCTCCCCACACTAAGTGAGAACCTCTGGCAGGGCCATATGTGTAGTCGGGAGTCATTAGTGACCACTGTGAAGCAGGAACTGTGCTTGATGCTGGAGAAAGAAAGAGAAATGGGGGTAAATTCCACTCTTAAGGAGCTCAAATTCCAGGATAAAACAGATAAGTGAAGAAAGGGATAAATTCTAGGCAAGGAATAAGTATAGGATTATGTAGGATAACAGATGGGAATATTCCTAGAAGGGGTGACACCTGAGCTAGTTCTGGGTCAGTTAGGGATATGTTCTACAGCAATCAAAGAAAAATGATTGATAACTTCCACAGATACAGATTATCTCTCAACCTCAGTTAGAAGCTCAAGGAGAGGCAAGTCCAGGGGTGGCATGACAACACAACAGTGTCATCAAAGACCCAGGCTCTCCCCATCTTTCTACCTCATCATCTTCAATATGTTGTCTTTCACTTTCAGACTCTCACTTAGGGTTGTAAGATGGCAATTCTGTTTCCAGATCTCTTTTCTACTTTCCAGACAGAAGAAATGGACAAGAGTGAAAGGACAAAGGCTCTCTGGATAAACTTTGCCTTATTATTTGGGAATGGGTGCCCTTTGCAGGGACTTCTGCCAAGAACTTATTGTTCAGAACAGTAGCCCATGGCTATCCCTAATTGGAAAGAATATGAGGAAGTAAAAATGGTTTAGTAGGACAGAAAGATGAATACAAGTTGGCAACGAGTTGAGGTGTAGAGAACAATCAAAGCAGAAGGAATCACATATATGAGGTAAGAGAGTGGCTGGTTTGCTTGGGAATTTTCAAGTGGTTTAGAACAGATAGAGGTGAGGGAATCAGAGAGGCTGTGGAAGAGATGAGGTGGAAGAGACTGGCAGGGCTAGGACATGCAACACCTTAATGCCATTCTATGGAGCTTGGAGATTGTTCTGAAGATCTTTGTAATAGGAATGGTTAGATTTATATTTTAGAAATATTGCTCTTTATGCAGAGTTGGGAATGGATTTTGGGAGTGTAAGATTGAAGAAAGAGAAATCCTCAAAGTGGCTGTCTCAAAGATGACAGTAAAGAATAATGACATACACTAGTGGGACAGAAAGATGTGAACAGAATCTGGAGACCTCATAGGACATCCCTCCTCCTTCCTCGCCACCATATCCAAAATAGCAGCTGTGCCATACTCTCTGTTAGCAATCACCCCCTCTTACTCTCACCTGTATCACAGGGCTAGAAGACTGGGAACTACATTTTCCAGAATCCCTTGCCATTTAGGCTCCAATGTTACCTCCTAACCCAGTTCTTCCCATATTATAGCAAACATTCTCCTGGGTGGTCTCATGGTTACGAATCATCTTCTAATCCAACCTTCACTACACTTCAAGGGTAAACATAACTTCTTAACAAACACTTCAGTGGTAAATATTGCTCACCAGCTCAAATGCAAAAATAACTCATATGAACTGCACAATGGAACAAGCTACTTGCAAAGAAGGCAGTTCTCACCACTACTATTACCAGTCATTTACTGTTTATCCTGTTGCCTCTCATAACTTGTTATATTTCCATTTGTATATGACACATGTTCTCTACTAAATTGTCATTCCTATGAGGGAAATGCTGCAGATGAAGGAATTCTTTATCTTTCTATTGAGTCATGCCATGTCTCACTTTCTTAGCAGACTAGAAAAATAAAAGGCAAGAAATAAATCAAGGTATATTTGCAGCAGATACAGGTTTTATAAATATTATACATAAAGAGTTCTTATAAATCTAAAAGAAAATATATAAACATCTAAATAGAAAAATAGGGGCTTCCCTGGTGGCGCAGTGGTTGAGAGTCTGCTTGCCAATGCAGGGGACATGGGTTCGTGTCCCGGTCTGGGAAGATCCCACGTGCCGCGGAGCAGCTGGGCCCGTGAACCATGGCCGCTGAGCCTGCGCGTCTGGAGCCTATGCTCCACAACGGGAGAGGCCGCAATAGTGAGAGGCCCGCGCACCGCGATGAAGAGTGGCCCCCACTTGCCACAACTAGAGAAAGCCCTCGCACAGAAACGAAAACCCAACACAGCAAAAATAAATAAATTAATTAATAAACTCCTACCCCCAACACCTTAAAAAAAATTAAAAAAAAAAAAAAAGAATAATGGTCCATGAACAGACATTTTTCAAAAGAAATATGTGGGTAATATACATAATTTTAAAATCTTTTAAATTTACTAGTAATCAAATAAATGCAAATTAAATATTTTAAATATATGAATTGGACAAAAATGAAACAAAATGCCAATAGCTAATATTTATTGAGTATTTGCTATGAGCCAGATTCTTTTCTAAGTACTTTACATGAATTCATTCATTTTATCTAATCATACTATCATTTAATCAACAAGCATATGAGGAAGTTACTATTATTATCCCCTATGTTTTACAGACAAGGGAATAAGTAAGGCACAGAGAGATTAAGTAACCTACCCAGAGTCACAAAACTAGACAGCACAGAAAATAGAATTTTAATTCAGATACTTGTGTTCCAAAACCATGCTCTTGACTATTTCACCTTTTTGTTTCCTTTAAAAAACTAAACATTTATTGGATGTTTTCTATTTACCAAGTACAGTGCTGTGTTGTGCATAGATTATCTTATTTGACCCTTACAATAGCCCTAGAAAAGATTTTTTTCCACTTTACAGACTACCAAAGAGAGGCTAAGAGAAACCAAGAAACTTAACCAAATTAACAACTAGTAAATTATAGAACTAGGTATATTTTCACAAAAGCCTATATACCCAGTATTGGCAAGAGTTTGGGAAAACAGGCACTTTCATGCACTGTTGGAGAAGTTAAATGATATAACCTTTGTGGGAGGCAATTTGGCAAACATCATTGGCTTTTGCAGTTTACAATTGACTAACGTAGTTTTTCAAGTGTATTATTACCTTTAGAAGTCACTATGTACAAAGATTCTTCTATAAAGATGCTTAATAAATAATATTTATAATTGAGACTGGAGAAATAGCTAATGGTATATCCATACAAAGGAACACAATGCAGTTATTAAAAATAATGCTATATTAGAATATTTTTTACAACATGATCTCATTTTTCTTAAGAAAATATAATATAAATAGAGTTGACTAACCTAGACAGCTAGATAGCAGGTAGATGGCTGCCTAGGTCACTCTATCTAGCCAGATATTTAGATACATAGAGTTATCTAGACATAGAACTACAACTAGATTTTTTCAATATTAAGAAAATATTTGAAGAGGTTGCCTCTCTACAGTAGGATTTCAGATGATTTTTCCTTCTTCTTTGTACTTTTCTATATATTCCAACTGTTTTTTCACTTATAATAGGAACTTAAAGAAAGTGTCTCAGGCTCTTATAAAAATTATATTTCTACCTAAAGTTCACAGACAAGGGCAGGGATTATAGTGCTAGGTTAGACAGAAGCCCAGAATAATAGTTAATATTTCCCATAGGCCAGTCACAGAAAAGATTAGTCCTTTCCCCAAATTCCCAAAACTCTGGATCTCTTCTCATTAAGGGAATCTAGACAATTCTCTCTTGCCCTGAAGTATTGGGTTTTCATTGATGGTGCTCCCCATAAACTCCAGCCCTAATGGACCTGCTTGTCTGGTGAACCAGGCACCGTAGTCTGAACTCTTTATCTGTTGGTTACAGAAGCCAAACAGAGAAGCATATGGAAAAGTGAGCTTATTAAGAAGATAAAGGGTGTGTGAGAATGCCTTGGGCTCAAACACCAGCTTCATTATTCTGTGTCTCCACAGACTGGCTTTCTCTGTTTCTCTGCCCCATGTTAGTAGATGGCCCCAAAATGAAAAGGAATCTTGCTTCTTTCCTATCCCATACTTAAATCTGGTTTCCTACTATAGGTTAAATATCAACAGATTTCAAGTTAACACAAATGCTTGCAGGTTTCCATCTCTCAGACAGAAAAAAGTACCAGGTACAGACGTGTCTCATTCATGCTGTGAAGCTGATGAACCACTTGTGTGGGGACTGTTCTCCTCTGGGTTGATGGTTGGAAAGAGGTCACTGGGATTCACAATGTCTTTCTCTGCCCTCACCACACCTTGTTTCAGTTTCTGCCTAAGCAGTTTCGTTTGATCTCAGCTCATCTGGAATTTGCCAAAAAGATACAATAATGGCTTCTTTTCTTACCTTTGGTATATATCCTTAAGAACATATTATTTTTCCTGTTGAAAACTTTTTTTAAGCAAAAATAAATAGCACAGTGTAAGTAAATCTGCAACTAACATAAACAAGCTAAATTACCACTGAAAATCCTGTAGCACTGCTGTGAAAAGGCAATGTAAAAATAAACATTAAACATTTTTAAAGCACACAAAATCTTCACAGTCTCAGGATCAGTCTCACAGGCTATGTGGAAAAAAGCCAATTGGCTACCTTGGCTCAGGCATCCACCCTTGTTGTCACAGCGAGGGCCAGCACTTGGGTTCTGGGGTACCCTGTGGAGCCAACCTGTGACCCTGTGGATAGAAGGAGTGGTTTCCAGAAACAGGGGAGCTTTTGCAAGCTGAGCAGACTCTCCCAAGGGGCATCCTGAGGCCGACTACTCGCCATCTCTCTTGGCACACATTGTCTGTGGCTGGGATCTCACAGGTTAGCGTCCAGCAGCCCTTGTTTCAAGTCGGTGAGCCCTGTCAGGGTAAGAGCAGGGGCAGCCTTACCTCCAGCTTCTTTTGTATCTTCCTCAGCACAGCAGGCTTTCAATATTTATTGTTTGATTGCCTGAGAGAAATGCCAGCCTTTAACACAAACTAATAACAAGGTGTAAATACCCTAAAACTGGCTTTCAAGTGATGAAGCCAAACAATTCTGCCCTGGAATCAGATCCAAGGATGGGTTTTAAACTGTGTGGTTTTAAGAGATATTTAAGTGGAACTCCATTTACTCTGTGTGTGTGTGTACACATGTGTATATGTACACATGTGTGTGTACACGTGTGTGTGTGTGTACACGTGCACACATGCATGTGGGCATTTTCTCTCCATAGCCCAAATGGAGGAGATGAAAGACTAGAAATCACCTCCACTTTAATGGCACACAGTTTTCCACACTGGAAGCCTATTAAAAAGATATTTTGGTCTGTAAAACAAAGCAGTGATGTTTGCATAAGAATGCAAACAGAGTAGAATTTAGATCCCATCTCCTTGGGCCTACCTGATACCAAGTTCAGACACATTAAGAGAATACCATTTGGGACCTTGTTTTAATTGGATTTTCTAATCTTCCATATATTCTAATGAGCTTGGTGGGGGGTGGAGTGAATCTTCAGTATTTAGGATACAGCCTCTATCAAGATGATCCAAGAGCTTTCTTCTCTGTGGGCTGCTCTGTGTTGGGGAGTAAGGGAGGAGGGGGTTCGTGAAAATTTCGACCACCTGCCTTTTGGTTCAGCCTATGTGGAGGCCTGTATTATGAAAGAAGGGCCCAAAAGCCTTCAGCAAAACATCTCTCTCAGAAAGCTCACTGCACTTTAATATGTTGCATTTGATGAGGATTTAACAAGGGCCTGCAAATCCAATAGCGGCCAGAAGTCAGTGGGCTTGCAGAGTGGAAGGGCAGAGGGTTCTGCTGACCAGTAGCCACCAAACAAAGGGCACATGACCACAGGAATCCCTGACTGTCGACCCAGACCATATGGACAGGGATGCCCAGTGTTGTTCCTTAGAAATGCTGTCTAGGAAAAAAAAGGCAGGCACAGCACTGACCACCTCTGACCATTTGTGATTTTTGCTCAGGCCACCATAAAAAGCACTACAGACTGGTTGGCTTAAGCAACAGAAATTTATCTTCTCACAGTTCTGGAGACTAGAAGGCCAAGACCAAGATGTTGGCAGGGTTGGTTTCTTCTGAGGCCTCTCTCATTGGTTTGTAGATGGCCATCTTCCCTCTGTACATGTCTGTGTCCAAATTTCCTCTTCTTATAAGGACATTGGATTAGGACCCACGTTAATGACCTCATTTTAATTTAATTACCACTTTAAAGACCCTATCTACCAAGCACAGTCATATTCTGAGGTACTGGGGGTTAGGACTTCAAAATATGAATTTTGGGGAGGGCACAATTTCATCCATAACACCATCCAAAAGAACAAGTTGGCCATGTGCATACACCCTCCAAGACTATCTGACCCCGTTGTGGGAGAGGGGGTCAGACCAGCACTGTTCTGACATGTGCAAACTCTAGACAGATGGCTTGCATCTCAATCCTGCATATGCAGACACAAGCTGTGAGACCTTAGGTAAGTTACTTGTCTTCTCTGGGCCACAGTTTCTCAGATGCAAAATGGGGATGATTATAATAGTACTTAAGTCCTATGACATAAGATCTTCATGATAATTGAATGGGTTCACACACATAAAAGGCTTAGAACAGCACAAAGTACTGTTCAAAGTAACAAAGTAAATGCTTAGTAAACATTAACAATTATTATTAATTGAGCCGTTAAGCATCCCAGCTAATTACTGGCCCAGCCTAGGTGGAGATCTGTTAGATCTACCGAAAGCATCATTGGAGGTACATTTAAGGGACACTAACTGAGGATAGTCTTGAACCGAGATAAGTGAGCCTGACCACAACCTGTTAGCCCCAAATTTGGGAACAAATACCCATCCACCTTCCAGGAGCCACAGTTCACTCTTTTAACTTGTGCCTCTGAATACTTAAGCCTTCTGCTTGTATTAAATGAATTTTCATCCACTTGTAAGTTCCTCTGTACAGGTTGAATTGGCAGGCAATGAATTTTTCCCTTTGTTTTTCTTGTTCTCACTGAAGACAACAAAGAAAAGTTTAAAGTAATCCTTGAAAGATAAAAGTCTTCAAGTCACTCTTCTTTTCCAAGCCTATTTAGTCTTGCCTATAGCTAATCAGTTTGCTTGCCAAAGCAGACCCTAGATCTGCTGGAAATACGTGACAAGGGGGAATATATAAAGACAAGTGAAATTTTACTCTGATATGCTGGGTGTCTGTCATTTGATGGTGCTGGGTCTCTAGCTTTACAACTGCTCCAGAGTCAATGGAATCCTTCACTTCCATCGCAGAAGTGGAGTGCCTTCACTGACATCAACAGACATTTTTTTTAAAGAACGTACTATGTACATATCACTGCCCAGAGGTGGGAAACAAAGATATGTAGCAATGAATAAGCAAATTCCTCGATGGGACCGAGAGTATAGCGGGACGGACCTCCCTCACGATCTACGATAAAAAGATGGAAGAATTATAACCACATTACTTGGGAGCACCGGGAGCCAATACTTGTGACCTGTGATGGGGGAAGTCTGTATTTGAGATGAACCCTTTCAAGGATGAGTAGACAGGTAGCAAAGTGGGGATAAAGACCTTCACAACAGAGTAAGCAGACTAAGTAAAAGGGACAGGGGCTTAAAACTGCTTGAGGTGATGAAGTAATATCATTGGCAGCAGCACAGGGAGTGGTGAAAGAAGATACTGAAACCCACGAATACCACCAATTTGGAAACCCTTCACTTACTGGGACAGGCTTCATTACACAGGTACACAGAGACCAAGCTCACCTGCCTTTCTCATTTAATACTGATCCCCACCTTCATTCCCATTTACTGCTTGTTTTCCTAGTCTTTGCCTATGAACTGGCTGTTGAAAAGCCTCCTAGGACATTTCCATCACTGCAGAAAGTTCTGTTGGCCAACACTATCTTAGAGAATATTATTCAAGGCAGATGGTGGGTTTTGGACAGGTTTGGGACAAAGCAACAGCGTAAACATCGCTTAGGGAAGCTAGAAGTCAAAACATGACAGTTATTTAATGTATAATTGTATTGGCCTTTGCCAACAAAGCATCTAAATAGTCTGTATTCTAAGGGAGGACCTGATTTAGACCATGTTGTTGTTAACATCTTCAGTCTCAGATATTTCTTCAGAGTTTCGTGTAGCACTTGGTAACTTAACTATTATTTAGAACCTAGCCATCCCTATGTTGTTGATGTCATTTTTGTGTTCTTTGTGTATGTGCACAAACCCATATGCTTGTTCCATCTCTTGAGAAGGTTTTTAGTTCCTTAAATGCAAGGATTTATTCTTTTAACTCTTTGTATTCCTAGTGCCAAGTCCAGTGCTTTGTACATAGAAAATGTTCAAAAAACATATGTTGATTAATAACAGCATGCAAGGCTCTCTCTGTCTTAGTCCTGCTTTCCTTTAGAGCCTCATGATTCTCATTCCCAGACCTGCTCTTTCCAGTTCATTTCTCTGAGCTCCATGCAGTTCCCCCAATGCTCCAGGCATTATATTGTCCCAGGTCCTTGCATATACTATTCCCACCAACCTTCCCCTGTGCCTGCCTAGCTTTTTCTCACCCTTTGGGAATCAACATAAACTACCTGTTCCTCACCTTACCCGACATCCAAGCCCAGTTAGCTGCCCCTCCTAGAAGCTCCCTCTGTCCCCCTTTGCGGATCAGTGGCCAGTTTAGCTTCTGTGTCCTCCTTGAGATCATGAGCTCTGTGAGGTTGGAATATAGCTTGTTCGTGGTTGTGTCCCCAGAACTGAGGATAATGTCTGGCACATAGAAATCACACAAATGTTTATGAAATACATGAATGAATTAACAAGCCATAGAAATAATTGCTTATCAGATAAGTTTGGCTGAAGATTTATAGATATGCTGTGGAGCCATACCACTCATCTTTTGACATTTCTTTCTCTCTATCACTTAAAATTCAGACAAATAAAAATGACAAACCCAGCACTCAGGAGAAACAGCTCAGAGGTGGAGACAGGGGCTTGAGATGGAGAAAGAGCATATAAATGGATGAAAAAAATACATATATATATATATATATTTATAATGAGGCTTTAATTTATTCAACTTTAAAAGATTATACAGCATTTGGGTTCTGGAATCCCTAAGAATATGGTTTAGACTTGGATTTGGTAGTAAATATCCACATTTACATTCATTATGTATAATTATTACTCCAGTAGAGCAGGTGAGGTCTGAGTTTTAACAGTCATGAATAAAGAATGAGAAAAGAGATAACTCATGTAAGCATACTTAGTGAACTGTAATTTCTATGTAACTGTTAACAACAAGTTATTGTTTTTTCTTTTAATTAATAACTATGTTTTTATTATTTTTTAACATCTTTATTGGAATATAATTGCTTTACAATGGTGTGTTAGTTTCTGCTGTATAACAAAGTGAATCAGCTATACATATACATATATCCCCATATCTCCTCCCTCTTGCGTCTCCCTCCCACCCTCCCTATCCCACCCCTCTAGGTAGTCACAAAGCACCGAGCTGATCTCCCTGTGCTATGTGGCTGTGTCCCACTAGCTATCTATTTTACCTTGGAAGTGTATATATGTCCATGCCACTCTTTCACTTCGTTCCAGCCTACCCTTCCCCCTCCCGTGTCCTCAAGTTCATTCTCTAGTAGGTCTGTGTCTTTATTCCTGTCCTACCCCTAGTTTCTTCATAACCTTTTTTTTTTTTTTAGATTCCATATATATGTGTTAGCATACGGTATTTGTTTTTCTCTTTCTGACTTCCTTCACTCTGTATGACAAACTCTATGTCCATCCACCGCACTACAAAGGACTCTTTCATTTCTTTTTATAGCTGAGTAATATTCCATTGTATATATGTGCCACATCTTCTTTATCCATTCTTCTGTCAATGGACACCTAGGTTGTTTCCATGTTGTGGCTATTGTAAAGAAAGCTGCAATGAACATTTTGGTACATGACTCATTTTGAATTATGGTTTTCTCAGGGTATATGCCCAGTAGTAGGATTGCTGGGTCATATGGTAGTTCTATTTGTAGTTTTTTAAGGAACCTCCATACTGTTCTCCATAGTGGCTGTACCAATTTACATTCCCACCAACAGAGCAAGAGGGTTCCCTTTTCTCCACACCCTCTCCAGCATTTATTGTTTGTAGATTTTTTGATGATGGCCATTCTGACCAGTGTGACGTGATACCTCATTGTAGTTTTTATTTGCATTTCCCTAATGATTAGTGCTGTTGAGCATTCTTTCATGTGTTTTTTGGCAATCTGTATATCTTCTTTGGAGAAATGTCTATTTAGGTCTTCTGCCCATTTTTGGATTGGGTTGTTTGTGTTTTTGATATTGAGCTGCATGAGCTGCTTGTAAATTTTAGAGATGAATCCTTTGTCAGTTGCTTCATTTGCAAATATTTTCTCCCATTCTGAGGGTTGTCCTTTCATCTTGTTTATGGTTTCCTTTGCTGTGCAAAAGCTTTTAAGTTTTATTAAGTCCCATTTGTTTATTTTTGTTTTTATTTCCATTTCTCTAAGAATTGTGTCAAAAAGGATCTCGCTGTGATTTATGTCATAGAATGTTCTGCCTATGTTTTCCTCTAAGAGCTTTATAGTGTCTGGCCTTACATTTAGGTCTTTAATCCATTTTGAGTTTATTTTTGTGTTTAGGGAGTGTTCTAATTTCATTCTTATACATGTAGCTGTCCAGTTTTCCCAGCACCACTTATTGAAGAGGCTGTCTTTTCTCCCAAGTTATTGTTTTAATGGTCAGTTATTGTCAATGTAAGAAGCATGCCATCGTGGCAGGGTCTATCAGTCAGGATGCAGACAAAAAATAAATGGCTCACTTAAACCAAGTAATAGAGGAGAGCTTAGTGAAAGAACTATCTACAAAGATGTAGGTAAGGTAGGCTAGTAGATCAAAGTGAGGGAGAGGAGAGTGAGACTAGCTATCTGTTCCCTTGACTATGGCCTTTCCCTCTACCAAAGACCAAAACCTGTCAGACAGACCTCTACAGCTGCTTTCTCTCTCTGGGTTCTGGTAACTGCTCCCTTGTCTTGCTACTTCAAGCCTAGGAATGTAATATCTCCCTACAACTGCTAGTTCTGTAGTGCTTCATCATTCTCTGCTAGTTCACTTTGACATTGCCTACTTTACCTACATCTTTGTAAACAGTCCTTTCACCAAAAATATATTTTTAATGTACTAGCTTTTAAGCTGGGTGGCAAGTTCCTGGTATTTAATTTATTACACATATATTACATATATGTTATAAAACACAGTTTTAAGAATTCACTTGTTTTATAACATACGTGTTATATATTTTATGTATCAAATATTGCAGGATATAAAATAATTTAAATGTTTTCAGAGTTTTATTGGTGTTTAGTGACAAATTAATTTTAACTAGTTTATCTTTTAGTTTTTACAGAATTTTACTTCTTTTGCTGCATTGCATAAATATTTCAACAATTTTTAGTTTTTCAAACAGGGAACAGAGGGTGCTACCTTGAAGTAATGGTAATGTGCTTAATTCTTTTCCTTCGTATGAGGAAATGGATGTCAGTCTCTATGTCAGACCCTCGAGACATCTTTAAAAGATTATTTTTCCACTCCAGCCCAGATGGTCACGATGACCCTAAAGACAGCTAGTGCAACACCTGTGCCTAAAAGCTCAACTCTTAATAGCTCAACATTGTTGCAGGTCCACTTTCTTCCAAGGAAGCAATGAAGATGGTGTGTGCAAGCTATGGAGCAGGCTTGCTGTGCTCAATTTGGTGACATCTATGTGGTGCCTACTGTGCGCCCAGCATTGTGGTGGGCACTGAGGATGCAGTAAAAACTAAGAAAAACAGACATAGCTTCTGGTCTCCAAGAAATCACCTCGTGTGGAGAGGCTGACAAGTAAACACAAGTGCAACAATGTCAAAATGTCAAAGAAACACACATAACTCGGGTATGGGAAAGGTTAACTTTAAGTTGTGGGGAGGAGGTAGATGGTGAGTTAGAAAAAGCTTGTAGGGCTTCCCTGGTGGTGCAGTGGTTAAGAATCTGCCTGCCAATGCAGGGGACACAGGTTTGAGCCCTGGTCCAGGAAGATCCCACATGCCACAGAACAACTGAGCCCGTGAGCCACGACTACAGAGCCTGCGTTCTAGAACCCACGAGCCACAACTACTGAGCCCACATGCCACAAATACTGAAGCCCGCGTGCCTAGAGCCCGTGCTCCACAAGAGAAGCCACCGCAATGAGAAGCCCATGCACCACAACGAAGAGTAGCCCCCACTCACCCCAACTAGAGAAAGCCTGCACAGCAACAGAGACCCAATGCAGCCAAAAGTAAGTGTAAATAAAATAAACAAATTTTTTAAAAAAGAAAAAGAAAAAGCTTGTGAGCTTATGATTCTTTAGGGAGAGGAGGCACCATGTGCAAAGACAGGATAGGAACGGGGTGGTGTCACATGGCATCCACTAAGTAGATACATTAAACTACCCCCAAATTTCATTAAAATAAGAAAATTACGTAGCATGGGAACAAGAAGGGTACCATCACCATACCAGGAATTTTGAGAATTTCATGAATCCACCCTTTAACTGTCAGTCCTCCGTTCTTAAAACTGGGGATGCACAGGTTATATTAAAAATTACTTAAAAATTTGCTCTGCAAAACTTAATACCTAACTGTATTTGACTTTGACCACTATTAAAAATTATTTTACTTCTGAGCATTCTGCAAACTAAAGTAAAGGGAAAAAACTGTCTCAGAACCACTAACACAGTAGTTGGAAATTTTTTAAATAAAGGGATAACAAAAACCCAGGTCATCAGACATTCTCTATAATTAAATCATAGCTGACTCCATGGAAATGTGGCCCTGCAAGACCTTCACTGTGGCCTTCCTTGCCCCAAGCCTCCTCCACAGATATAATCATTCCCAGTTTCCATGAATATTTTCAAAGAACTAGAGAGCTATTACTGCCAGATAGAGGCACATGGTATTACTTCAACAAGCTGGTCAGAATAAGGCTTTTTGAATTACTCACTAGGCTGTGGGTGGGTTAAAAACTGATAGTCTGAGTTCCCAGTATTTCTGTCAGAAGACAGCCAACTGCAAGTACTTGATTCCTCTTTCAAATGGCTGATTCTTATCTGGTTTCTTCTGGGTCTCTTCCATTTCCCTTCTGGGTCTCTTCCATTTCCCTGCTGGCAGGGATTGTAATTAGGTGTGATTTAAGTACTGCATAATTTGTACAAATCTATAAAATGCCAATGCAAAATCAAGGGAGTTTGGTCAAGAGGAAAGTTTATTTTGGAGAGAAGAGGAGAGGGGGAGCAGGTGGCACTAGGCCATCTGCTTCAGAAGGGATAATTAGTATTCTGGTTTTGCTGATAACATTTTTAGAAAAAGCATTTGCAAGGGTTGCTGAAAAGTAGCATCAATTCTGAGAAGGAAGTAGGAAGAGAGAGCAAAGGCTGAGCAGGCCGAGCTCTCCAGATTAAACCAGTGCCAAGTCAACCTTGAAAGTAAAAACTGTCCAAGATCCAACCGGAAGGACATCCTAGTGTCTATTTTATCCACTGATATTAGCCAATGCTTTTCATCTCCAGGAAGTGGAGCAGCATTAGAAGAGCTATGAACCAAGATATTTTGAAAATGTGAAGATTTTCTTCCTTCTCAATCTCTGGCCTCTGACTATGTGGCCATTTCTTAGTGCCTCCACCCCTGTCGAGACAAAGTGATTGAGCATATAAATCCTCAAGTGTAAATAGCCAGGAGGAAAGAAACAAGCTCTTAAAGGTCTTAAGGAAAGAACAAACTAAGGGAGAGAGGGAAGGAAGGGAGGGAGGGAGGGAAGGAGAGGGGAAATGAAGGAAGGAAGGAAGGAAGGAAAGGGAAGGGAAGGAGGGAGGGAGGGAGAGAACAGAAAATAAGTGCAAAGAATATATTGTTGGGCTCTAACTTTTAGAAGATATTGAATTGTGAACAAGCATCATGAATTTATATCAATAAAGATTGGAGCTGGTTTCTACACAATTACAATTGTAAAGGTATTTGTGCTGTGTGATTTTAATAAATATTGCACACTTAGCATTTAATGTTTCAGTTTTAATAGTTTCTGTAATGTGAACTAAATTAGTTGATATATTGCAATATTTGCCAGCATCTGTCTATTAAAGGACAATTTCTACTTCATGTTATTATCCTTATACTGAAATAGCACAACACAAATTAGGAATTATATATAGACAAATTAGATTTTCCTACCAGAATTTGGGTTTTTCATGTGAAAATTTCAGTGATAGAGTACAAGTTTGGTTAGAAGAGTTTAAATTTAACTCATAATCTGGCATGAAATGAAGTTTAATGGATAATATTGAGTAGAGAGAAAACTTATGAATTCAGATTTCATGAACTTTGCCATACTTATCTTTGCTATATCCATAAAACATTGTTTCCTAGCAAATTGTTGTTATAAATTCACTTGTACCAAGAAGAAGCTTCTTAATGCTATCTTTAAGAGTCTTGAAGCTTTTAAAAACAAGAATTTAAAAATGTTTCATATGCTACTGTAGATTATAATCTGTCACAAGAGCTCTGATTACCTTTTCTAGAATAAAACATAATATTAGATCTATACCCATCTAATACATCTGGAAAAATATATCATACTAAAAGTAATGTCTTTTCCAATCCCCCAAGTTGAAAATACTCTTATTAAAACGTTACAGAGAAATAGTTAACTGAAAGAAAAAAATATAGTAGTATCTTCATGTACATAATAAATGTATAGTTTACTTTTCACATATTAAGACAGAGTCTTGCCAGATCTTGATACTTCCACAGTGTCATTGGTTGGCTTGAAATCTACTTCTATCAAGGGACTGATCCATTGATCCCTGGATAATTGCTGAAATGTTCTTCTAAATCCCCTTGAACTTGAAAGCAGAAATATCTCTCATCTCTTCCCAATGCCACTCTATCCCACTCCTCTGACCCGTTATACACAAAAGCAGTCAGTGTGTACACATCTACAGAGCACAACAGCACAAAATGTAGTGAATCCTCCTTAAATCACCCCACCTTTTAAGCAATTTTAAATAAATCACACAACCTTTTAAGTAATTGTAAATAATTCTTTAGCTGGTAATGCATTTCCCATGTGGTCCTTGTTCTTTGTATGTGTAGATTCCTCAGAAGGAACCCCAAAGAGAAAAGGGGAGAGTGGAAGGGTTCAAGGACCAGCTCCTACTCCAAACCACCAAACAAATACCTAAATCCATATCATCATAGAATAAAAAAGATCCAGGTCATCTTTTAGCAAAATACCTAACCCAGCCCCGGAAGGAAAGCCATCTACAAGATGCCCCCATGACAAGATCTCGGCTCAATGTTTCTTGAAGAAAGAATGGAGACAAATGTCTGTGTTCCCATTGGGTTCATTTCTAGTCCTTTCCTCCAACAGAAATACTCAACAGGCTTGGATTCATTGGTTAGTTTATCAGAAGGAAAAATACCTGATCATGTCTGTCTCTGGCAAGACTGCCTCCAGAGGGATGAGACTACATTGAGAAGTTGACCTAGATGATCCCTAAGGTCCTACCAACAACCATCAATCTTCTAGTTCTAGTTTGTGCCTAATTTAATCAAAATATAGATCTGTAAGTAATGATATTTTTCAAGATATTTTTCTAAAGGAACATAAACAAAAGTGATGCTTGTAAAGGTGAAAATGTGGAGTCTTTGGAAGACTGCACCAATGATGCCAGGCACAGTAAGTCTTGACTGTACTGAAAACCACTATAAGAAATCGGGTTGGTCAAGGTGCTTTTAAGTGCAGTACAGTGAAGTGGAAAGATCACCAGTCAGGAAACCCAGCTGCTACTCTTACTGACCTTTTAACTAGCTTTAAGACCTGGGGCCAGCACAACCTCTCTGAACATTTTCTATGTGCCTCATCTATAAAACAAAATAGATTAGTAATATGACTGCTGAGTCCTTACCACTTCTAGGACTCCATGTTGGTAATGAAATGCCTCCTCATTAAAGATAATGATAAATATTTTCTTAACCATGAAATACAACTTAAAAGTAGCACAATTTACCCCCAATTTTTAAAAGAATGAAAGTCAATAAAAATAGTTTGTCAGAAAAGATTGAAATTCAATCCATTACAATAATTGATACCCATATTCCAAATTCAAAATAGATTGTTTCAGTCTATTTTGAGTGATTTTGAGAAATCTTACATTGACAACAATTGGGCCTTTTTCCTGAAAAATCCTAGTGGCTCATATTTCTGTACTGTATGAGCAATTAACATTCCTTTCAGTGGAAACATGAACAACAACTTGGGGTCATAAGTAATTGAGGACTCTATTTTCATTTCAAAGACTACAAAAGACAAAAACTCAGGGGTTTGGGCAGAAGCTGGAAAATTGTAGAGATGTTGTTTTTGTTTTTAAAATTCCAATTTCATTTTCAGGTGCAGAATGTGCCCAGAAGCAAGACTCAATATAGAAACCTACAGCAAATGTCCTTAACTACTTCTTTCCCAGGATCCTTCAAACATTAGCAATCTAGAGGCTTTACCCATAAAACTGGCCAGAAATCTCTCCAAATCATTTTCTAATCATTTACTTGAAAAGAGGCAGAAGTTACACTACGATGTGACTCCCATGAATACTTATTCAATAGAGTGAGGCTCTGACCTCTGAAATCCTAGGACTAATGGGATGTCAGAAGCAACAATGAAACTAAAATTTTGTTTCCCTTGACATCTAAATGGCATGGTTCTCTCTGCTTCCCTTGTTTTATACACTGAGATGGAGTACTTACTGCTTTCTATGTTCTGGGACAGTCCAAACATGAAACAGTCTTCCTTACTGCCTTCACTATCACAAACCTATTTGCCAGACTTATGTGTCCCAATTTTTAGCCTGAAAAATTAAATATCCTGAGGACTGGACCTACCATAATTTGTCCTCTATGCATTCACATGATCTTTCTTGCTCTAAATGCTTTTATCCAGGCTAGTACCTATCAAATAGCCTTGGTATTTCTTTTTTTTTTTAACATCTTTATTAGAGTATAATTCCTTTACAATGGTGTGTTAGTTTCTGCTGTATAACAAAGTGAATCAGCTATACATATACATATATCCCCATATCCCCTCCCTCTTGTGTCTCCCTCCCACCCTCCTTATCCCACCCCTCTAGGTGGTCACAAAGCACCGAGCTGATCTCCCTGTGCTATGCAACTGCTTCCCACTAGCTAACTATTTTACACTTAGTAGGGTATATATGTCCATGTTTCTCTCTCACTTCATCCCAGCTTACCCTTCTCACTCCCCATGTCCTCAAGTCCATTCTCTACGTCTGTGTCTTTATTCCTGTCTTGCCCCTAGGCTCTTCAGAAACTTTTTTTTTTTTTTTTAGATTCCATATATATGCGTTAGCATTATGGTATTTGTTTTTCTCTTTCTGACTTGCTTTCCTCTGTATGAGACTCTAGGTCCATCCACCTCACTACAAAGGACTCTTCCATTTCTTTTTATGGCTGAGTAATATTCCATTGTATATATGTGCCACATCTTCTTTATCCATTCATCTGTCAATGGACACTTAGGTTACTTCCATGTTATGGCTATTGTAAATAGAGCTGCAATGAACATTGTGGTACATGACTCTTTTTGAATTATGGCTTTCTCAGGGTATATGCCCAGTAGTGGGATTGCTGGGTCATATGGTAGTTCTATTTGTAGTTTTTTAAGGAATCTCCATACTGCTCTCCATAGTGGTTGTACCAATTTACATTCCCACCAACAGTGCAAGAGGGTTCCCTTTTCTCCACACCCTCTCCAGCATTTATTGTTTGTAGATATTTTGATGATGGCCATTCTGACCAGTGTGATGTGACACCTCATTGTAGTTTTTATTTGCATTTCTCTAATGATTAGTGATGTTGAGCATCCTTTCATGTGGTTGTCGGTAATCTGTATATCTTCTTTGGAGAAATGTCTATTGAGGTCTTCTGCCCACTTTTGGATTGGGTTGTTGGTTCTTAAAATAAAATGTACAATGCCCAATACTGCAATTTTGTTTTGGTTAAAAGATTCCTTCAAATACTAATCAATGACACTCAAAAAATATAAGAATTTATTTTGTCTCCAGGGGTCAGTCTGAGATGTCTATTATGGGTATGAAAGCAAACATCTCATGGAGAGTTAAGTAAATGCCCTGTCTAACAATGTCAAACATAGTAGTTTGTCAAACATAGTAGTTTGACATCTAACAATGTCAAACATAGTAGTTTGTCAAACATAGTAGTTTGGGGAGAAGGGAAGGGGGATGGGACACAGGAATGCAAGATGAAGAAGAAAAAAAGAGAACAGAGTAATGCAATTTATCTTGGACAGAAGGATAAAACCCTTTTACAATTTTACAAAAGATCGTCTCAGGAAGAAGACCACCAATGGGGGAGAAAATCCAACCACAGTCTGCTGAGTTTCACTTGGCAAAAGCCAAGCAAGAAACTCATCTTAAGGGAACCCAGTACTCTCCTCAGGCAGATGGGGTGTGCTGGACACCCGCAGGAAGATGTCTGAGTGATGCCCATTAATACATCTTCCTGTCACTACCTCCCCTTCAGAGGCCAAAGGGCAGTTCTGCAGCTGCAACAGTCCCACCCCAAACTCCATGCAAACTGTCCCTTGCCCTATTGAGAGTGGGGCCGATTCACTAACAATGTAGCAACGTGACCTCTGCTTGAGGACTTTCCTCTTTCCCAGCAACCCCACCAAATTGGCCCATCCTGCCAGGGATCAGGGCAGGCAGGATGTGAGGTAATTACTGGAAGGTCAGATGTACCTCCCCCACCCACTAAAGAAGGCAACATTTTCACACTGGTGAGCAGCACTGAGCAGCAGGAA
>NW_006779114.1:461351-565281 GCF_000442215.2 Lipotes vexillifer | reverse complement strand
GCAGGAATAACAGAGACAAAGAGATGAATTCTCTTTCCACAAATAAACGTGGAAATCTGTTCTGGGACTGCAAAGTCATAAAGGTGCACTAGACACAACAGGTTCCCCTTTATTCACCGAGAAAATCTTGGCATTATATAAGAATTATTTGGTGCTGGAACGGAAGATTTTTTAATTTGAAGGCTCTTTTAAATAAGTTAATATTAACACTGGAACAATTCAGGAGGCTGTACTCTTGTCTAGGACGTGGAAGAAGAAAAACTTTCTAGGCCATTTTAGTTTTCATAAACAACATTTTCAGACTCACTCTATTATTACCTTGGTTATTTTAAAACTTAATATAGAGTCCTCTGGTGTGCCAGTCTGGCCTACTTACATCTGGTATATCTATCTCCATCTTTAGTTTTAAATCTGGCCACAAAGCAGCTTATGGTTTTGGTGAAACCACAGTTGTCAAACTGGTCAATTGTAATCCTGATGATTATCAACTAGGTCTTGCCAATTATGCCAGATGTCCAGAGCCTCTGGCAGCCCCATACACCAGCTTTTTCTTTTCTTTTTTGTTCTTTTTCATGTATTTTATTTTTAAAATTCCTTATATATAAATACACGTTTAAAATTAAAAGCACAAGTATATCATATCATACATGTTGGTTTTTGTTTTGTTTTGCAACCCTGCTCCCCTTCTCCCTTGTATAATACTATACAAATGTGCACACATATCCTTTATAAACATATACAAATGTAAGAGATATGACATTGTTTGTTCTACAAAAAGTGGAGTTATATTTTAAACACTTTTCTTCATCTTGCTTTTCTCACTACAAACCACATCATGGAAATCCCTCCAATTCAAGCAATGGAATTATAGGTTTACTTTTTTGGTTTGGGTTTTGCTTTTTAAATACCTGTACAAGATATCATGTATGGAAGAAAATACAATAATTGATAAAAACCACTCCTAGCCCAATAAAATTTGCTTTTTTTTCCATGTGTAAATCTTCATTAGACAGGGTTATCCAAATAAACAGAACCAATAGAATGAATATAGAGAGAGAAACCATAAATATTATAAGGAATTGGCTTATGTACTAATAGAAGCTAAGGAGCCCTAAGATCTGCAGTCAGGAAACTAGAGACCAAGGAGAGTCAGTGGTGTAAATTCCAGTCCAAAAACCAGTGGGCTCGAGACCCAAGAAGAGCAGATGTTTCAGTTCAAGTCTGAAAGCAGAAAAAGACTAATGTTCCAATTCAAGGAAGTCAAGCAGGAGGACTTCCTTTTTACTCTCAGAAATTTCAGCCTTTTTCTTCTATTTGTCAACTGATTGGATTAGGCCCATCCACACTGGGGAGAGCAGTCTGCTTTACTCAGCCTACTGATTCAAATGTTAATCTCTTCCAGGAGATTGGCCGAGATGACCCTGAGCTCACCTCCTCTCACAAGCACAACAAAATCATAACTATTTGCAGAACAACCATCAATGAAAAAGACCAAAACCTACCAGAAAAGATATTCTACAACTAAAGGCATAAAGAAGGGACCACAACTTTAATGGATGGGTGGGAGGGGAAGACTTTCAATATAATCAAATCCCATACCCTTCAGGCAGTGACCCACAAACTGAAGAATAATTATTATATTGCAGAGGTTCTCCCACAGGCATAAGAGTTCTGAGCCCCACATTGGGCTCCCCAGCCAAAGGATCCTTCTCTGGGAAGATGAACTCCCAGAACATATGACTTGGAAGGCCAGTGGGGCTTAATTTTGGGAGTTCCAAAGGACTGAGGAAAATAGAGACTTCACCCTTACAGGGTGCACACAAAATCTCACATGCTCCAGGACCCAGGGCAAAAGCAACAATCTGATAGGAGCATGGGTCAGACCTACCTGCTGGTCTGGGAGAGTCTCCCAGAGAGGCAAGGGGTGGCTGTGGCTCACCCTCAGGACATAGACACTGGAAGCAGCCATTTTGGGGGGCTACTTCTACTGTGTGGACACCGGTAGTGGAGGGTGTCATTGTAAAATCCTCCCTCTAGCTCATTAGAGCCAAGAACTGGTCTCGCCTAATAGCCTGTAGGCACTAGAAATGGAAAACTCAGGCCAAGCAACTAACTGGGCAGGGACACAGTCCCACCCATCAGTAGACAGGCTGCCTAAAGAGTTTTTGAACCCATAGCCACCTCTAGACACACACCTAGATATGGCCCTGCACACCAGAGGGCCAGGACACAGCTCCACCCACCAGTAGGGAGGCACTGGCCCTGCTCTCCAGGAAGCCTACTCTAACATCTGGATCAGCCTCACCCATCAGGGGGCAGACACCAGACAGAAGAAAACCACTATCCTACAGCCTGCAGACCCAGCCTACTCACAGCAGGCCAGACCCTGCCCTGGGACCAGCTGGGCCATAGCTCTGCCCAGTAGCAGGACAACACCTTGGACCCCAGACCCAACTGTGTCAGGATCCAGTCCCCCCCACCATAGATCTGACACCAGCTCTGGGATCCCTGGGCCCTGCAGCCAGACCCCAAGAAAGGGCTCTGCCTGCCAGTAGTCCAGTACTAACCCCAGGACCCAGCTTCACCCACCAGTGTGAGCAACAGCCTTGGAGTCTTCTGGACGCTGACTCCACCTACCAATGACCCAGCACTAGCCCTAGGGTCCCCTGGGGGTCTACAGTCAGCCTTGGGACTAGGCCCCACCAACCAGCAGCCGGCAGCCTCCGCACAAGGCAAGACCTGGCACCAACTAGACTGGGGGCCTGCCAAGCCTACCAGCTTGCCCACATAGTCAGCCCATCACAAGAGAAGGACCCATGCACCCCTATTAGGGGGAACCCCTAGAGCATATAGCTTGGGTGATGAGAGGGGCGTGCACAGCTTGGATGCATAGAACCTTTCCTACAGAGGGCCACTTCTCCAAGACTGAGAAACATAGCTAACCTACCAGATACATAAAAACACAAACAGCAACTGAAGCAAAATGAGGTGGGAGAGGAATATGTTCCAGACAAAGGAACAAGGTAAAACCACAGAAGAAGAACTAAGTGAAATAAGATACACAATATACCTGAGAAAGAGTTCAGAATAATGACCATAAAGATGATCAAAGAACTCTGGAGAACAATGGATGCACAGAGCTAGAAGTTAAAAGTTTTTAACAAAGAGTTAGAAAATATAAAGAACAACCAAACAGAGATGAAGAATACAAAAACTGAAATGAAAAATACACTAGAAGGAATCAACAGTAGACTAAATGATACAGAGGAATGGATCACCAAGCTGGAAGATAGAGTAGTAGAAATTGCCACTGAACAGAAAAAAAAAAGAATAAAATGAAATGAGGACAGTTTAAGAGACCTCTGGAACAATGTCAAGTGCACTAATATTCACATTATAGAGGTCACAGAAGGAGAAGAGAGAAATAAAAAGCCTGAGAACTTATGTGAAGACATAATAGTTGAAAACTCCCTTAACCTGGGAAACAGTCACCCAAGTGCCAGAAACACAGAGAGTCCCATATAGGATTAACCCAAAGAGGAAAACACCAAGACACACTGTAATTAAAATGACAAAAACTAAAGAATATTAAAAGCAGCAAGGGAACTCCCATAAGTCTATCAGCTGATTTTTCAGCAGAAACTGCATGCCAGAAGAGAGTGGCATGATATATTTACAGTGATGGAAGGGAAAATCCTACAACAAGAATATTCTACCCAGCAAGGCTCTCATTCAGATTTGATGGAAAAATCAAAACTTTACAGACAAGCAAAAGCTAAAAGAGTTCAGCACCACCAAACTAGCTTTACAACAAAAGTTAAAGACAATTCTCTAGGCAAAAAAGAAAAGGTCATAACTAGAAATTAGAAATTTACAAAAGGAAAAAGCTCATTAGTAAAGGAAAACATACAGTAAAGGTAGGAAATCATCCATGCACAAAGGTGGTAGGAAGGTTAAAATACAAAAGTAGTAAAATAATCTATATCCACAGTAAGCAGTTAAGGGGTACACAAAAAATTAGATGTAAAAAATTATATCAAAAACAGTAATCATGAGAGAAGGAGAATACAAATGCAAGGTTGTTAAAATGCATTTAAAAGAGATCAGCAACTTAAGACAATCATGCATATATAGATTGCTATAGAAAAACCTCATGGTAAACACAAACCAAAAATCTATAATAGATATTCACAAAGAAAAAAGAATCCAAACATAATACTAAAGATAGTCATGAAATCACAAGAGAATAAAAGAAGAAAAAAGGGAAAAGGCCTACAAAACAACCCCAAAACAATTAACAAAATGGCAATAAGGTAAATAGACTAAATACTCCATTCAAAAGACATAGAGTGGCTGAATGCATACTAAAACAGGATCCATATGTATGCTGCCTACAAGAGACTCACTTCAGATTTAAATACACAGACTGAAAGTGAAGGGATGGAAAAAGGTGTGAGGGTTCTCCTTCCTCCACATCCTCGCCAACATTTGTTATTTGTGTTCCTTTTGGTGATAGCCATTCTGATAGGTGTGAGGTGATACCTCATTGTGGTTCTGATTTGCATGTCCCTACTGATTAGCAATGTTGAGCATCCTTTCATGTGCCTCTTAGCCATCTGTATGTCCTCTTTGGAGAAATGTCAGTTCAAGTATTCTGCCCATATTTTAATTGGGTTGTTTGCTTTTTTGATGTTGAGTTATATGAGCTGTTTATATATTTTGTTATTAACTGCTTATCGGTCACATCATTTGCAAATATTTTGTCCAACTGAATAGGTTGTCTTTTCATTTTGTCAGTGGTTTCCTTTGCTGAGCAAAAGCTTTTAAGTTTAATTAGGTCCCATTTGTTTATTTGTGCTTTTATTTCCTTTGCTTTAGGAGACAGATCCCCCAAAATATTGCTACAATTTATATCAAAGAGTGTTCTACTTAACATTTTCCTCTAGGAATTTGTGTGGTTTCTGGTCTTACATTTAGTTCTTTAATTCCTTTTGAGGGTATTTTTGTATAACATGTTAGAAAATGTTCTAATTTCATTCTTTTACATGTAGCTGTCCAGTTTTCCCAGCACCACTTATTGAAGAGACTGTCTTTTCTCCATTGTATATTCTTGCCTCCCTTGTCATAGATTAATTGACCATATGTGCGTGGGTTTATTTCTGGGCTCTCTATCCTGTTCCACTGATCTATGTGTCTGTTTTTGTGCCAGTATCATACGTTTCTATTACTTTAGCTTTGTAGTATAGTCTGAAGTCAGGGAGTGTGATCCTCCAGTTGTACTCTTCTTTCTCAAAATTGTTTTGGCTATTCAGGTTCTTTTGTGTTTTCATACTAATTTTTAAATTATTTCTTCTAGTTCTGTGAAAAATGCCATTGGTAATTTGGGGGCGGGTGCATTTTTTATTGTGGTAAAATATACCAAACACAAAATTTACCATTTTAAACATTTTTAAGTGTACAGTGCAGTGGCATTAAGTATATTCACACTGTTGTACTTAACCACTATCCATTCCCAGAAATTTTCATCATCCCAAATTGAAACTCTGTACACATTAAACTGCAATTCCCCATTCCACACTTCTCACAGCCCCTGGCAACCACCATTCTACTTTCTGTCTCATGTAAGTGGAATCATACAATATTTATCCTCTTGAATCTGGCTTATTTCACTTAGCACAATGTCTTTCAAGGTTTATCCACAGTATCAGAATTTCATTTGGTTTTAAGCCTGTATAATATACCATAGTATATATACATGGCATTTTGTTTATTAATTTATCCATTGATGACCATTTGAGTTCTTTCCACTTTTTGCCTATTGCAAATAATGCTTCTGTGAACATTGGTGTACAAGTATATGTTCATGTCCCTGCTTTCAATTCTTTTGTGTATACGCAGAAACAAAATCATTGGATCATATGGTAATTCTATGCTTAATTCTTTAAGAACTGCCATACCATTTTCTACAGCAGTTACACCATTTTATGTTCCTACCATCAATGTCAAAATTTCCAATTTCTCCATATCCTTGTCAATGCTTGTTTTCTGTTTTTATGATAAGCCATTTTAAATGAGTGTGAAGTATCTCATTGTGAATTTGTATTTCCCTAATTATTTGTGATGTTGAGCATCTTTTCTTGTGCTTATTGGCCATTTATACATCTTCTTTGAAGAAACATCTATTCAAATCCTTTGCCCATTTTTCAATTGGTTGTATATACCCAATTTTGTTTTTGTTGTTGAATTTTAGAAGTTCTTTATATATTCTGTGTATTAGTCCCATATCAGATATATGATTTGAAAATATTTTCTCCCATTCTGTAGGTTGCCTTTTCACTCTATGAATCATGCCAATTGATGCACACATTTTTAACTTTGATGAAGTCCTAATTTATCTATTTTTTCTATTGTTGCCTGTGCTTTTGGTGTCATATCTGAGAAATTAATGCCAAATCCATTGTCAACAAGATTTCCCTCTGTGGGTTTTTTTTTTAATTTTTATTGGGGTATAGTTAATCTACAATGCTGTGTTAGTTTCAGGTGTACAACAAAGTGAATCCATTATACATGTACATATACACATTCTTTTTAAGATTCTTTTCCATTATAGGCCATTACAGAGTACTGAGTAGAGTTCCCTGTGCCATACAGTAGGTTCTCATTAGTTAACTATTTTATATATAGTAGTGTGTATAGGTCAATCCCAAACCATTGGTATTTTGATAGGGATTGTACTGAATCTGTAGATTGCCTTGGGTAGTATGGTCATTTTAAATAATATTAATTCTTCTAATCTAAGAATATGGTATATCTTTTGATCTGCTTGTGTTGTTTTCAATTTCTTCCATCAGTGTCTTACAGTTTTCCAAGTATAGGACTTTTACTTCCTTAGATAGGTTTATTCCAAGGTATTTTATTTTTGATGTGATGCTAAATGGGATCATTTCCTTAATTTCTCTTTCTGAGAGTTCCTTGTTAGTGTATAGAAATGCAGCAGATTTCTGTATATTAATTTTGTATCCTGCAACTTTACCAAATTCACTGTTGAGTTCTGGTAGTTTTATGGTGGCATCTTTATGATTTTCTATGTAAAGTAAAACAGTGACAGTTTTACTTCTTTCATTCTAATTTGGATTCCTTTTATTTCTTTTTCTTGTCTGATTGCTGTGGCTAGAACTTGCAAAATTATGTTGAATAAAAGTGGTGAGAATGGGCTTTGTTCCTGATTTTAGAGGAAATGCTTTCAGCTTTTCACTGTTGAGTATGTTAGCTGTGGATTTGTTGTATATAGCCTTTATTATGTTGAGGTATATTCCCTGTACACCCATTTTCTGGAGAGCTTTTATCATAAATGGATGTTGAATTTTGTCAACATCTGAGCCACAAAACAAGGCTCAGTAAATTTAAGAAAATTGAAGTCATATCAAGCATCTTTTTTTCTATGGATATCATGTACTTGTTTTTATTTCTTTATGTTTGGTGAATTTTTTTTTTTTAAAGCTTGAAGTTTCCTAATTTTGGTTAAGAGCTCCCTTGCCACCAGATTATACATGTGAAATCCCAGTTTTTTTGCAAGAGTTGCATTATTGTGTGCATATGAAAGTGATCCAACTTTGCTTTCCTCTAGTTGGGGAACAAGGAATCCCAAGACCATATTATTAAATCCAGGCTTTCCTTACTGAACTGAAGTACTACTTCTGGAATACACTAAATTCTCACATAAATCAAGCTCTATATCTGGATTATCTATTCTGTTCCAATAATTTCTTTGTCTACCCCATGCAAGTAATATGTTGATGTAGTCTCAAAAAAGACTTTGCCTTAAAAGTGGGTGGTGATATCTGCTGAGGAAAGTCTTTCCTCCATTTTTCTTTTACATAAAATGTATTCTTCTATACAAACTGTAAGATTTATTTTGTCTAATTCCCAAGACAAAAACTTTCTCTTGGAATACTGATAGGAATTCCTAAAATTTGTTATGAATTTTGAAGAGATTATCTCTATTGAACTAAAATTTTTCCTTTGAAAAGAGAAAGCCCTTCCAAATATTCAGAGACTGTTGTGTGTCCCTCAGTAAGTTTTTATAGTTTTCTTCATATAGGTTCTGCATATTTCTTAATATACTTAATTATAAATATGTCATAGTATTTAAAGCTATTATAAATGAATTTTTCCATTTCTGACTGCTTACTTGAAGAAAAAGACAACTTTTAATATTTGTATATGTATCTTATTCTAACTACCTTACAAAATTATCTTATTAACTCGAGTAGTTTTTAAAATATCTAACAATATTTGGAATTTGAAAGCTTAAGAAAAAGCATATCACCAGTAAAAAGAGAATTTTAGTATCAGTTTTTTCTCTTCATGACATTTCTTCATTTCATCACTAGAAACTCTAGCATGATGATATATAATGATGGTGGGGATAGTCCTTTTTAGTTTCTGATTTCAACAGAAGTAACTTTAGTGTTTTACCACTGAGGATAATATTTGCTGGTGGGTTTTAGTGAGTGGTATTTATTGTATTTAGGTCGCTTGCTTCTATTTCTATGTTACTTATCTTTCTTTTATAAGATTTTTATAAGCTGTATTTTCAGAATCTATTAATATAGTAGTATTATTTTCTCTTTTAATTTGCAGATGTAAGGAATTATATTGGTAGATATCTTATTTCCATCTATTCTTGCAATCCTGAAATAAATCTAAGACAGAGTGTAGTATTCTTTTAAAACTTCACTAGATTCCATTTGCTATTTATTTTATTTTAATTTTTGCATCAATGTTTGTTAGATTAGTTTATACTTTTAAATTTCCAATTTTACCTACTTTATTAGAGTTGAGTATTAAAATTAGGTTGACTCCATTAAGTGAATTCAAACAGTTTTCACATTTTTCTATGGCCTAGAAGAGTTTAAATAACATTGCAACTATCTTTCTTTAAAAATTAGATAAGTCTGAGTTATGAACCCATTTCATCTTGAGGCCTGTTTTCACTGGGAATTTTTTCATCAGGGCTTGGTCCCTCCTCAGCTCTTTATACTGCTGCCCCAGGACTGGAGACTTCTTTGTCTTTCAGGATCTACAGACAGAAAGAACCAGGTTCTTTGATAAATACTCTTTCCTTTCCACTTCACCTTCTTCTGGTTTAGTTCATTTGCTGTTTGTTTTGAGTCCTTTTCAAGTATTTTGCTAAGAATAGGGAATGTAAGTGAAATACTCTAGAGTATTACATTTATTTATTTATTTTGGTTTTTTTTGTTTGTTTGTTTGGCCACATTGCATGGCATGCAGGATCTTAATTCCCTGACCAGGGATTGAACCCGTTCCCCCTGCATTAGGAACACGGAGTCTTAACCACTTGACCATCAGGGAAGTCCCACAGTATTATATACCTTTAAATCACTTTATTTTTCTGGCCTTGACAGGTGAATGATATCTTGGCTGGGAATAGGATTCTTATGTTTTATATTACTATAGATTTTGTTCCAGTATCATCTAGCTTCTATTCCCCTGTAACTTGTTCTTTCTGTCTAAAAACTTAACAGGATTTTCTCTTTATCTTTAGAGTTTAGGAATTTTTATCAGAATTATTGGGTCTCACTTTTCTCATTAATCTGACCTGGAACTTGTTTGTCCCTTCAATATATAGAATCAGGTCTTTCCACAATTTTCTTTTATTATGTGTTTAATTATTGACTTTTCTTCAGCCATTCCTTTTTTTCTTCTATAAATTTTATTATTTGCAAGTTAGGTGTCCTGGTTTTATCCTCCCAGTCTCCTTTTTTTTCCTTATGATTTTCATCTTCTTGTGATTTTGCTCTTTGTGCTTCGGTCTTCCAAACCACCAATGTAGGTCTCAATACAGTAAGTCCCCTACATACAAATGAGTTCTGTTCTGAGAGTGCATTTGTTAGTCCAATTTGTTCATAACTCCAGCAAACACAGTTGACTATATAGCACTGTACTGTAATAAGTTTATAATACTTTTCACACAAATAATACATAAAAAACAAACACAAAAAATAAAGAAAAAATTTTTAATCTTACAGTACAGTACTTGGAAAAGTACAGTAGTACAGTACAACAGCTGGCATACAGCAGCTGGAATCGAGTGAACAGGCAAGAAGAGTTACTGACTGGAGGAGGGAGAGGAGGTGAGAGATGGTAGAGCTGAAGGATTGTCAGCAATAGGAGACAGAAGGCAAGCTGCGATTTCATTCACACCTGATGTTGATGGCACAGGTCTGGTTCCTTGCTAGATTCAATTCTATCTACCCTCTTGCAAAAACGATCCAGTGATGTCTGAGTAGTAGCTCTTTTTTTCTCATCATAGATGACAGTAGCACTGGATTGCATTCTGAACAGCTACTGCAAACTTCGTGTTCCATTCTTCGTTCGGGTCCTGTGCCTCAAAAACTAACAGTGCCTCCTCAAATAAAGAAAATCCCCTTGCCATTTCCTGCATCGTGAATCTCTTTGGTTCTTCAGTTACTTCTTCTTCCTCTTGTCTTTCTTCATCCTTTCTCTGGGCCTCCAGTTTCATCAGGTCTTCATTAGTAAGCTCCTCATGTTGCAAAGCAAGGAGTTCAATGAAGTCACCCTCTTGCAGATCTAGCTCCAGCTTCTCACTAAGGGCCACTAAATTGCTGAAGACCTCTTTGGACTCCTCATCCACCCTTCTCAGATCCACGAAAATCATGAGCAAACTTTGGGCAAAGCCTCTTCCAAACCTCATTCCTGGTGACGGCCATAACCAAGCAAAGTCAATGTTTTTTATGGCCTTGTAGATGTTATAGTCCTTCCAAAATTGTTGCAAGATTGTTCCTGATTCATCACTCACCTTTACTGCCTGACGAAAAGTGTGATGTAAAATAATATTTCTTGAAAGTCACTAGAACTCCCTGGTCCATAGGTTGGATGAGCGACATAGTATTCGGTGCCAGATGCACTATTTGACATTGGGATGAAAGTTTTCCATGAATGGGGGGTGGCCCAGAGCATTGTCAAGCAGCAAAAGAATGTTGAATGGGATGTCCTTCTCCAAGCAATATTTCTCTACCTCCAGGATAAAGTGGCAAACAAACCAGTCCTGGAAAATGGCCTATGTAAACCAGGCTTTGGGGTTACTCTTCCACACAACAGGAAGAGAGCCTTTGGCTATGTTTTTAAGGGTTCTTGGGTTCCATGAATGATAAACTAAGAGAGGCTTCAGCTTCATATCGCTGGAAGCATTGCCACCAAACAACAGAGTTAGCCTATCATTTGCCGCTTTATAGCCTGGCATCAACTTTTTCTCCTTACTGATGTAACTTTGGTCTGGCATCCTCTCCCAGTACAATCTTATCTCATCCACATTAAAAACTGCCTCGGGTAAATACGTACCTTCATAAATAATTTCTTGAAGCATTTCAGGGAATTCCCGTGCAGCTACTGTATCTTCATTCACTGCCTCATCACTTACTTTTATGTTGTGAATGTTGGCTCTAGCCTTGAACCAATGAAACCAGCCATGGCTGGCATTAAAGATGTGCCCTCTGATTCTTCACCATGTTTCTTCTTCAAGTCTTCATAAAGGCTTTTATCTTTCTCTTGAGTCAGCATTAAGCTGATGCTGATCCTATATCCACACACTGAGAAATTGCTCCATCTCCTCCAACACTTTTCCATGTTTCTTCAATATTATTGTCGACATCATCAGCAGAGCAGAGTTCACATGTTCCATGATCTTCTCCTTGTTCTTTAGAATCGTGCCGATGATTGAATGATTCATTTTGGAATGAGTGATGTCTACCATCTTTTTGCCTTGCTCCACTTTCTCAATTATTTTCACTTTTGTTTCCATCGTTAAAACTTGGCGCTTCTTAGCAGTACCAGCTACATCACCTCTGCTTTTAAGCTTGCTTCCAGACATCCTGGGCTTGAAATAAAGATACTGTACTACTGTACTCTGTACAGTACTGTACAGTAAAGTACACAAAAGCACAAACACTTGTAGAGGATGCGCACACATGACAATGTACACAGGACACATGAACTAACTTACGTGATTGAACATGCAAATGCTCGCTCGCGTATTTGAAAGTTTGCAACTTGAAGGCTTGTGTGTAGGGGACTTAAGGTAGAGACCATTAACTCTTTCAGTTATACCTACTGAATTGATTAATGAAGATTTCTTTCTACTAGATATTCCTTTTGTATTGCACTTAAATCTCTAGGTTCTCTTATTATATCTCTGCCTATTTCTTCCAACAGCTCCATTTTGCTAAGACTGTGTTCTGTTGGTTTGATTCATCTTTCTCTAGCTGCTGGGTTTTCTCACCTGCATGTTCTTTTTCTCTGTTGGCTCAGTGGGGTTGGGTCTGGTTGGTGGTCTCTTCCTCCAAGGCTGGCAGTACAAAAGCAGGTCCTGTAGAGGCTGCAGAGGGAAAGTACCCAGCACCCCCTCAGCCTTAGTAGAGAAATGACTTCAGCCCACCATTCAGCTCTTTCTTGGCCTCTGAGGCACCAGGAGGATGAGAATTACCCACAAGGCTGATGCCACTCTTCTTGGAGTACTGAGACCTCACTGGGCCAAGCCCTTTGCAGGGCAAAGCACTTTCCAATCTCCACAGAACTCTATGGTTGTCTCAGAACTCTTGCCAACCTGTGTCTAGTTCTGACTAAAATTCCTGTCAGTTCTCCCCTTCCGCACAGCCTCCAACCCCATCTGAACTGAGCACTTACTGACTCCAGCTACACTTTAGTCCCAGAGATGCAGATAACTTAAAATTAGGAGTGTGATGAAATTAACCCACTCACAAGTTAATAAAACACAAAGACCTAAAAAATACTTCATATGTCTCTCCTCCCCTCAACCTAGTTCCAACTAGAAAATCACAAGTGTCTACTACACAGGCCTGCTGGGGGGAATAAAAGGAGCAATCTAATTTCAGAAACACTTTAAATGATATTTTTCTTCATTTCTGCAAGGCCTGCCCTGATTCTATGGAGGCCCACAGCATGTGGGTCAATTCTTACCTTCACCACAGTGTTCATTAAATACAGGAAACTGGGCTGAGAGGTGGATCCAAAGCGAGGAGACACTCCCCCTCCCTCTCATCCGGGTCCCTCTTGCTCTTCATTTAATTCAGCTACAGTGCCAAGAAAACTAAATATTAAGAAGCAATAATCCTTGTATGAGCACTAAGTTAGGAAATGAAGAAAAATATCCCTGGCTCATGCCCTAATAGAGCGGAGCTATTGAAAAGGCTGAGAGTTTATGGCAAATACCCTTCTGCGGAGCCAAGTGACAATTCAGCTTCTCTGTTCTTTTTTACCAGCGATTGAAGTATTTGTGTGCAGCCTGGAGCAACTCTGAATCTCAGCCCGGCTCACTTCACATCAAGCACAGGGGGAAATCGCAGGATCCAAAGGCCTTGTGAGGATCAGTGGTGGCAAGATAAAGCAGGGATGGGCCAGCGCCAGGCAGTATCTGCCTGGACCCAGAGGCAGCTGTGATGGGAGAAGCTGGACTAGAAGCTGCCTAGGTGTCCTTACCTGAAGGTGGTGGCCAAAAGTAAAATCAAACGCTTCATAAAGAGCCACGCGAAAGCGAGGTGACAGAGCAGTTATGATTACCCTCCTCACCCCAAAGGCGTTTATGGGCTTGACTTTCCAGATCCATGTTTCTGCTCCATTCAAGCCTGGCAAGTTTCAGAAGACACATTTCTTCACACCTCCATCTATTTTTATAGTCCCCATTAGCAACAGAGGCATCAGAGTGACTAAGCCAGTGTTACTATTAACAGTCTGTCAATGATTTATGACAGTGCAAACAGAAGGAACATCTTACGGGTGTAGTTAACTGGATACATTAACTGTGCAATAAAAGGTATTATTTATAAGTAATAAACTTAAATGAATTCTGGGTCAAAAAATTGGTTCAAGTATTTAGGAAAGCATAGCTTTTGTTTTGATCTTCTTCTCTGCTTTTGTTTATTTGTTTGTTTTTCCTAATAAGGGCCTTCTCTAGCTCTTTTGGCAGAGAAAGAAGATTTTTCCTTCACTAGAGTGCTTGGCTGCGGAAAGTGTCAACTTTGACTTATTGCCCTCCCAGTAATAAGAGTGGGAAAAGTCTTATCTCCAAAAGGCAAAAAGCAGCTGAGAAATTCTGGAATCATCAATAATCCCATAAACTGGCAACCTAGTTGTTCAGAAAGAGGCTTCCTTCTGGAGTCAGAGATAACTTCTTCAATCTCTTTTAGCTTCAGTTTCTGTGAATTTAGAATTCAAAGATGTTCTATAACTCATCAATGAAGACTACATTAAGTAAAATAATTCCTAAGAAGTCCCTGTCTGGCAATAGCAAGTAGTTAGTAATTTAATATTTGTTTTTGTTAATAAAACACCATTAACTTCTGTACTAAAATGCCTACCTCTTCTTCAATGAAAATAAAATGCTGATGTAACCAAAGCTGGGATTATAAATCTGGAAGCTGTGACTAGAATGGGTGATTCTCACATTCTGGCCACTCATCAGAATTTTCTGATGACCTTAAAATGCAAATGCCTCAGCCCCAATGAATCAGAGCCTCCTGGAGGAGGGGTCATGGTAAGAAGCTGTATCTGTTAAAAGCATCCAGGTGATTTTGACAAGCAGCTATGTATGGAAACCACCAGCTTAGACAATCAGGGGCCAACAAAAGTTAGTCCTGTATATCAAAAGGAAAAGCTAAAAGACATTCATCTCAATTTCATTTCAAATTGTGTCTCTAAGTGCCCTTTAAAAAAAACTATTTTAGAGAACACCTTATATGAATATATAAATGTGATAAAATACCTATAACTATATAAGGGAACAATATTCACAGAAGGAAAACACCCATGGAAGCCAACAAAGTTACACATTGCCATAAATGAGCTTCATCAAACACAGACACATTGTATGATGAAAAAATGAATTGAACCATCCTTTAGTTTTTGTTATAATTGGTTAAAATTCAATAAAATGTCCTGAGAGCTGTTGCACACTGCCTCCTGACCATATGGCCCAGAAAAGCCTCCATAAATTTGTATAACATCTCAAGAGATGATGGTGTATATAGGAGGTACATGTGGATCCAAGTTTTCTTCATAATTTTCCCTTAAGGCTGGTTCTTTCTTGCACGTGCTGCCCATCCAGTGGCCCAAGGCAAAAACTTGGGAACACACTTGACTCCTCTTTTCCCCTTGCCCATCTCACCCAAACAGTGACCAACATATCCTGTCTATTCCACCTTCTAGCCGTCTTTTCTATTGTCTTGCTCTGCATGACCACTGCTGACCAAAGAGAGCCCTTCATTCTCCCATGCCAGCTATCCCATTGCCCTTGGAAGACAGGGCTCTGCTCAGGGCAAGGACCCTAACAAGGAAAGACACAGGAGGCTGAGGGTGGACAAGGCATAAATGGGACAGGTGGCAACAAAAGTCTTTGGGCCTGATTTGATATCCCACAAAGAGGTCTATAAAGAGTATGCTGATCTGCAACTTACTGAAGCATTACAGAAATCAAAATAGTGTGGTACTGGCACAAACATAGACATATTGTTATGGGCTGAATTGTGTTGTCCTGCCCTTGCCCCACCCACCAAATTCATAAGTTTAACTCCGACTAGCTCAGAATGTGACTGAATTTGGAGATAAGGTCTTTAAATAGATTAAGTTAAAGTGAGGCTGTCAGGTGAGTCTGTAATCCAGTAAGACCAGTGCTCTTATAAGGGCACCGTCCTTCATCCCTAGAAGAAACACCTGGGGTGTGTGCACACAGAAAAGCCATGTGAGAACACAGCAAAAATGCAGCTGAATGCAGGTCAAGGAGAGGCCTCAGGAGAAACCAAACTTGCCAACACTTTGATCTTGGACTTCTAGCCTCCAGAATTGTGAGGAATTAAACTTCCGTGTTTAAGCCAAAAAAAAAAAAAAAAAAGTATGCTCATCTGGGGTGTATTGTACTATTGGACAAGTCGTGAGAAGGAAGGGTTATCATCCCCAGGGTCAAGGGCCCTGGCCAGAGGTCCCCCAAATTATCCCCAGAATAGAGATGCTTTAGGTTAGTATAGTACTATAGGTTAGTATAGCACAACAGGCAACATCAGGGTCAGAGCAGGTACAGATTTGAACCCCATGACTACTGTGTCACCTCAGATAAATTATTTAATCTCTTTGAAGCTCAGATTCTCTATTTGAAAGTTGGAAGAATAATGCCCATCCTATGGGGCTACTCTGAGAATTAGAAATATTTAAAAGTGATTCTCACGTAGTAACCTCTCAATAAATTCTAGCTGGAACTCTTATCAATAACTGTATGTATATGTACACCTATGTATTAGAAAGAAACTGAAAAGATATATTCAAAAGATAGCTATTCTTCAGGGTTACATAATCCTCAATTTTGAGTTTCAATATTTTATAAATTTCCCCACAGCTTAAAAGTATCAGATTCTCAGATTCTCCATGTTTTTCTTTGACACACAGTCAGAATGCAATGCCATTTTGGTGGCAGTAGGGCATGGGGGAAGGGTGAAAGTGGAACATATAGGAGATGGGTGGGGAAACACATTAAAATGAATGATGTTTAAAGTCTTATTACAAACAACCTTCAATGCCCTTGGTCAAAGGAAAGAGTACACGTTCAAATACAAAATGCCATCATGCTCACCTATACAATCTACCTAGAATTAGGGTCTGCATCTTGCAGCGTGTGAGAAAAGTATAATCTTAAATAAACTATATTTGGTTAAATAAAGCTAGCTGTTATAACAACCTCAGAAATCTCAGTGGCATAATACAATAATGCTTTGTTTCTTCCTTACAATGTAATTTCATGAGATAGGGACCATGAAGTCATGCAGGGACCCAGACTCCTTCCAGCTTATGACTCTGCCTTCTTTTAAATCAACATGGTCTTCTCCAGTCCACTGGTGAACAGGGAGACACAGAGGATCATAAGTGGTAGGTGCTTATGGACCATATCACCTCCACTCACACTGCATTCGCTGGAACTCAGGTATGTGCCCCCCCAACCCCCACCAACCTAATGGCAATGGAGCCTGGGATATATAATCCAGCCATGGCAGTGCAAGAAGAGAGAACACAAATATGGGCGAGCCTCATCAGTCTCTGAGATCTTCCTGAAGCAAGCATCATGATCAGGGGATTTATTCTTTGTGCATTTTTTTCCAGAGACTTGCAAACCCATCTGTTTTGTAAGATCTTCTTTTTTGATGATTTCAGGAACCACTGGTTAATCAAGTCCTAGTGTAACTACAAGTAGCTCCTGGCCCTTCTTAAATGTTCTGAGTCCACCCTACCCATCAGATGTCACCCAGGTCACAAGGACAACAAGGTCAGGACATTGTCTGAATTAGCAACCAAGAAAAAGTTTCCTAAGAAGCCATGGTTACCAGGCTGGGTCAGAGCCTGGTAGTTAGAAGTCTGAGGGGTCAGAAGTCTGTCTGGGGTTCTAAGGCACAGCCACTGAGGGGCCTGCACAGCTCCACTCAGAGAACCAGGCTTCCTCTGCCTGATGGGACATCTCCTCCTCAGCATGGATGGCCAATTCGCCTGCTTCTCAGGCCCGTCCTAAAACAGCACTATCTCTTTCTTGGCTAATCACTAAAGCAAGATAATAATGAAGCCCTTGAGGAGAACACCCCATGTCATAGATAATACTGATTATTAAAATCTGGTTTTATTTTCAGGTCCTATGATAAGCAGCCTTACATGGTTTTTTTCATGTAATTCTCACAATAACCTTCTGAGGTAGGTTCTACTATAATTCCCACTCTCAGAGGAGGGAACTGGGACTTGGTAATTCAGTTGCTTGAGCAAGGCCTCCCAGTTAACAGGATGAATTCAGTCGTCTGCCTCCAAACCGGAGAAGGAGCCACTAGAATGTGCCCTCCGCAAATCCTCTGCTGGGGCTTCCAATTCTTCTACGCTGAGCAGTGGGAAGAACTGGCCCTAAAAGTTTACCCTCCTCAGGCAGGAAGCGTTCATCCTGCTTTTCCTTTTTCCTTGGCTATTCATCATGGTGGTGGAGGTGGGAGGTCATTGTCCACGCACCCCTCCAACTCCCTCCTTGCAGATCCACACAATACTCTTCCTCCCCCGCATTTTGGTGATTCTTCCCCCCGATCCCTACTCATACCACTCCCTACTCATCTATTGGGATGAATAAGCCCTGGTGACTTTTCCAACAACACACAGCCATCTCCCAATAGACAGCCTCTGTGTTGGGAAAGGTTTATACCAGTGAATCATCAGCTGCTGGAGTGAACACAGGGAGAAGGGGCATGGAGAACCTTATCTGCCCCAATGCAACCCTCATGCAATGCTTTATGTAAAGGTCCCCTGATTTTAAAGTGATAGGGAAGGGAAGAGATGGTACACAGCCAACCAGGTCTTCACAAGCCCCCGGAGCATGGTGTTCTGCTCCGGGCTACACAGATCATCCCTGAGACAACCAGAGGCTGCAGAGGCTCCAGGGATGCACCATGGAGAAGGGAGATGGAAGCAAGTCCCCATCACAGGCGCAAGCGACTCACAAGCATGTGCTTGCACCTAGCCCATGTTGCAGGGTCAGAAGCCTGACAAGTGTTTTGAGGTCAGTACAAAACAGTTTTATTTTTCTGTTTTGTTAATGAGCGACTCCCAGAGGCAGGTCATAGTGTCCTCATACACCCAGTCTGAGCCGAATGGGTAAGTGCTTTGGCATGACCTTGTTAGGATCCCAAATGAACACGCTCCGTACACTTAGTACCTAATGCAGCGCTCAGTGCAGACAGATGCTTAGAAATTACTTTTAAATGAGCATTTTACAGATGACCTCTCTTCTTTCTCTGCAAGCCCATGTTGAAATAAAGGAGACAGAGTTAACAGTAATATGCAGTAATCTTGTTATAGCACCATTTGCTCCACTGAGGCTCCATCCTGGATCCTGTCCAGAGGGATTTGATTATTAAAATACCTAAAAGACACATTATAAGGTGGTTTCACAGAAAAACAAAGACAAAAAAACAAAACAAAACAAAAAACCCAGTTGAGAAACATCAACTTAAGAAAAAATTAAATGCTTTGCTGTACTTCCATCCCTGAGGATTTAGAAGGGGGAGGCAGTGGGGTAGGGGCGGGCAGGGAGGGAAGAGAGGGGAGTAGAGGAGGTAGATCATTCTTTCTAACCTTCCCAGTGGTTTAACTGTGTGTGGAAGATGGACGGCAGAGAATCCTATTCCCCAATTCACTTAAGCAGCCTCCTGTAGCTGCTTCAAGTCTCCAAAACATCCAGCCTTGATAGAGATATTGGGACTAAACATGCATCCCCACATCCCTTTATTCTTTCAGTATGAATTATTGCTTTTAATATGCCATGCATTCTGCTGTACCAAGGGATACAAGAGTGAAAAAGACCTGCATGAACTTGCCCTCATGGAGCTCCCAGTCCAGTAAGAGAGGCTGACAAGCAGGGATAGCATCAAGGTATGAGTAGTGGATTATAGGAACATCTCACCCACCATGTCAGATACCTCTTGGCCTCATCTCACATCTTCTGAGCCCAACTTTTACCCTGAGAGCTTCCCACAGCTGTACCCTGATAGCTGCTTGGTATATCTCTCATTTTCTGGGCTGGAGATTCTCTGAAGCTGGTGTATGGGGTGCCAGCAGGATCCACTGGCCACTCACACAGTGAAATCTGGAAGAACAGGAGAGTTTACATCCCATGGGACATTGACATTGGAAGCCATGAGCCTGTGCTTCCCTCTTTGTTCCCTTGGGCAGACAGTTCTGAAGTAGAGTCTATATGGCTTATGATGTGTTAAATTGTGTTCTCAAAAAGATGTTGAAATCCTAGCCCTTAGTACCTGTGAATGTGATCTTATTTGGAAATAGGGTTTTTGCAGATGATCATGTTAACATGAGGTCATTAGGGTGGGTCTTAATCTAACATGACTGATGTCTTTATAAAATGGGGAAATTGGGACACAGAGAGAGACACACACACACAAGGAGACTGCCATGTGAACATAAAAGAAGAGTTTGGGGTGATGCTTCTACAAGTCAAGGGCCACCAAAGATTGCCAGCAAATCAGTAAAACCTGGGAGAGAGGCTTATAAAATATTCTTTCTCACAGCCCTCAGAAGGAACCAACCCTGCCAACACCTTGATCTAAGACTTCCAGCCTCCAGAACTGTGAGACAATACATTGCTGAGGTTTAAGCCACCCATTTATGGTACTTTGTCATGGCAGCCCTGGGAAACTAATACACAGCACCTCAGAATGTCCCAGTGAGATGGCACCTCAGTTTCCCACAATGGGACCAGCTTGATAACCACCCTTGCATTGGCTTCACCTCAATCCCTGTTTCAGTTTTCCCCAAAACTTCTTCATAGTCCCATGGATCCCAAAATTAAGTTCCCAGATAAAACCCCTTCACCAAGTCCTTGCCTCAGACTCTGCTTTCTAATGGGATTACACAGGCTAAGACACCTACCCTTGGAAAAGTCAGCCACTGGCCTCCAGCCTAGGTTCTTGAATCACTACATGGAAAGGAGTGAATTTGGACCGTTACATGAGAGAGGAATAAACTGATATATTGTTCATCCAGTTGATGTTGGGGAGTTTAGTTATTTATAGCAGCTCAGCTCACCCTGTACCATATATCCCCCTTATCCACAGGGGGATGTTCCAAGACCCCTGTGGATGCCTAAAACCACTAAGAGTACCGAACCCTATACATACTATGTTTTTTCCCATACATACATACCTATGATAAAGTGTAATTCATAAATTAGGCACAGTAAGAGATTAACAACTACTAAAAATAAAGTAGAACAATTATAACAATATACTATAATAAAAGTTATTGAATGCAGTTTCTCTCAACATATTTTATTGTGCAAATTTAGTGTCTTTTCCATCTTAACTAAGCAATTATTACATACTGTGGCTGTAACTTTTGTAATTTGAGGTGCAACAGCAATACTAGCACAAATTTCTTTTTCTTTCTTCACAATTTCATGAGTAGAAGGTTTGTTATCACCATAAATCTTAACAACCTCAGCATAAGATTTTTTTCTTTCCTTATTAAGTAGAGAACTTTCACACTTTCACTTAAAGGAAGCACTCTACAGCTCCTCTTTGGAATATCTGAATTGCCAGCATCACTACTCTTGAGCTCTGGGGCCATTATTAAGTACAATAAGGGTGACTTGAACACAAGCACTGTGATACTGTGACAGTCCACCTGACAACCAAAATGGCTACTAAGCGACAATTGGAAGGGACATGCTGGACAAAGGGAGGATTCACATCCCAGGTGGGATGAAGCAGATGTTGAGCATTTCATCATGCTACTCAGAACAACGTGTGATTTAAAACACACAAATAGTTTATTTCTGTAATTTTCCATTTAATATTATTAGAACACCGTTGACAGTAGGTAACTGAAACCACGGAAAGCAAAACTGCATATGAGGGGGACTGCTGTACAGGGTAAGCCTCCAGAGGACCTGACAGTGCTTCAGGCACAGACAGATGCATCCCCTGTAGCAGAGGGATGTCATTAAGTCCATAGTGCAATGTTTAGGAGAAATGATGATGTGCTGGGGCAAAATTTCTCCAGTACCTAAGTGTGGAGTGTTCTCTTCCACTTGTACCCGGGGCAGACATTCTTCACTGCCATTACTTGGATGGAGTATAGGGGTAGAGCTCTTCTTTTAGGGCCCACTTTTTGCTTCCTGGAAAATCCATCCTCACTTCCTTACCCAACCCCTCTTGCTCATTCCTCCGAGAACAGAGGCTATTGGGTCAGTTGGGTATGTTTGCATAACCGCTCCAGGTACTTTCATAAGAGAGTTATTCCAGCATATTCCAGCATAACTAGGAGAGTTCTTCCAGAAGAAATAAGAGAAAATTCTACACAGGCATACCTTGAAGATATTGCAGGATCAGCTGCCGACCACTATAACAAAGAGTATATCGAAAAAAAGCGAGTCACACAAATTTTTTGGTTTTCCACTGCGTATAAAAGTTATGTTTACACTATACTGTTGCCTATTAAGTGTGCAATAGCATTATGTCTTAAAAACAGTGTACATAACTTAATTTTATAATATTATATTGCCAAAAAATGCTAACTATCATCTGAGCCTTCAGCCAGTTGTAACCTTGTAACAATAGTAATATCAAAGATTACTGATCACAGATCATGATAACAAATATAACAATAATGAAAAAGTTTGGATTATTGTGAGAATTACCAAAATGTGACACAGAGACATGAAGTGAGCAAATGCTGTTGGAAAAATGGCTCCAGTAGACTTACTCGACACAGGGTTACCACAAACCTTCAATTTGTAAAAAATGCAATATCTGTGAAGTGCAATAAAGCAAAGCACAATAAAACAAGGTATGCCTGTATATGCTAAAATTTGCTACTGTATACTATTTATTATTACCATAACTTTTATGTTTATACCTTGACTCCTGGACTACACTGTAAACTCCTTGATGTCACCAAAGAACCTCATTATGAGGTGGTTCCAATAGTCCATAGCTGGGGAAACCATCTTGCTTTGTATGGAGTAGGAATTGAATACATATTTAAGAACTTATTCTTCTCACATTTACATCTACTATTCCCTAATCCTCTTTTTTTTTTTCCAAGTATAGCAGTACAAGAGCAAAATTCAGTAGCTTTCTAAGATGAGTTTTTACTCACAGGTACTGTTTTCAGTGCTGCAGTTTGAGAGTGAGAGAACTGGGCAAGCCCTTCTGCCCTGGCCTTGACTCTGACCATGGGCACAAGTGAAGTTTGCTCTCACCTCCCCAACCCACCCTGTACACACGTTATAATCAGACAGCCCTCGTCCATCTGGCGCTCAAGGACTTGGGAAGGGAGCCGGAAAAAAACAAAGACAATCTCTTTCCACAAAGCTTCCCCCCTGCAGAAGAGTTGTGATAACACTCCTAATTTTAGCATGGAATAATCACATCAGGTGCTAGGTGGAGGCAATGGGGTGGGGCTGGAGGGCTGGATTGGAACAAAAGTTCTACACGCACACACTCTGCTTCTCTGCTGTAGGCACCTCCCATACGTGTTTGCTCCTGGTTGCACTTAAAAATCCCAAAATGCATGAGAGAAGCTAGCAGAATACTAAACACTACAAACAATTTAACTTTGCAGGCAATTACTTGTTCAGGATTGGTTTGCACCTGCAAATATTTGGGCAATGTTTGAATAGCATCAGCATGAAGGGTTAGAAGAGAGCTTAAGGTAAGCTAGCCATACATTTCACGACTGGGGCATGGTGAGTGCTGTCAGCACTATTTAGAGATGAGCTTCCAGGGGAAATGGGTCTGCCCTAGTTTTCTGCATCCTAGAAAGCTCCAAGTCTCCCCAATGGCACCAGGAAAGTAAATGAGGCAGAGAAAGTGGTGATTCGGTGGCTGGTAAAATACTGTGCATAGGAAACTGGACCAGAGTCTAATTTACTGTAACTCAACCATAATAAACCACTCAAAGTTACAACTTGTGAGCATCTCATGTTTTCTCTATTTGCATGTGAATTGCATAGGTGCAACACCTGTCAGGGGCATCTCCTTTGGATCCAAAAGTCAGAGGTGTGTTCCAGTTGATCTCACGTGTCTCAGTTTTCATCACTTTTGGGAAATACCACACACCTTCTGCTCTGGAGCTCTTGCCAATAAAAAATAAATTGTTATCCCCAGAAGCAACCCTGTTGCTTATAATAAAATTATGGAATATATCAATTAGGGTGTTAACATGTATCCAATGAAGAATGCTCTCAGCTCATCAGGTGCAGTAAAATTGATCCAATGACGTGATGTGAGCACCTGATCAATTTATTTCCCTGACAGATCAATATGCCAATTTATTTATGGCACTAATCATTAAATAAATCTTATCGGTTCTGCAAAAATCTTTATACATTTAGTAACAGGGTTTTCTCTTTCAAAACTGTCATTGTGAGACTTCTTTCTCTGCAGACTTGACATTTCAACACTCAGGCCTGCCCACCTGTGGTGTGCAGGGATCAAGGACACTGAATAAGAAGCAATCCCAGTCTCAGGTGTCAGGCAAAGACCTTTATTCTTCCAGGAGTATTACGATCGCAGACAAAGCTATAAAACCTCTGGGGGACTGGAGGCAGAATGAGTGAATTCTGCCAAGCCTGGGATCAGAGAGAAAACAAGTGGTTTCTTGTCTCCACCCCTTCTTTTCTCACACTCTGGTCTCCTGTGGTCTCCCAGGCTAAGGCCATAGAGCTCCCTCTGAGTTACCAGGTGGCTGACTGACTGGCGCCCCTGGGAGGCAGCAGGCAGGAGGGACAGAGAGGAACAGAGCTCCTGCCCGAGAGCCAGAGGCCCTGCTAGGACAGGCAGGGATGCCATTGTACCAGAGTCCTTCCAAACACACCTGTGTAAAGGAAAACTAAACAGGTGAACTGAAGTCTCAGCCTTACCTTAAAAAAAAAAGGCACTAGATCACGCAGTATTGAATCAGCCCTACGGAGATGGCTCGAGAGGAAAATGCTAAGAGTATTGTCAGAGACTCATCACTGGGAATTAACATACCTCAAGTCAGGAGGCACCCACCCCAGACACGACAGCTGACTCTAGTGACATCAGCAGGCTCTTTGCATCTGTGCGTGTAAGAAGAAGCAACTCAAAGAAAGCCGGTGCAATCAAAGCCTAGAAACTCAAGAGTATCTTTCTAGTGCCTGCCAGAGACTATTCTTCCCCAAAGGGCCGGTTTTGCCAGCAGAGAAGCACACTGGGGTCATCCTGATGTGTGTTTGTCATGAACACCTTCTAGGATGCAGGACGTGGGGCTCCAGTATAGGAAATCAGGCCTTTCCTGTTCTGGGATCAGGCAAGGGTATAAGCAGGAGGTGACTTAAATGGAACTCCCCTAAAACAGGGAGGGGATTCAGAGTTACTGGGGAGAATTCAAGCCCAGAAGAAGCAGACCCTAAAAGGAGGCGTCAGGGATTGCTACAGAGGGGCAGGGCAAGGGTCTGTGGAAGGATTACAGTCTATAGTTGACAATTACCTGGTCTTGTCCTGGAAATTTAAAAACTCACCTTCCCTGTCTGCCCCCACCCTCTGCCAGAGCTCTTAGTTCAGTTACTCGAACACAGACAGAAACACTGGTACGAGTCTAACAACGGCTCTTGGTGGGGGAAATGTGAACACATGTATTTGTCCATATATTGATCATAAATTGTACAGATCTAAAAGGCATATAACATACGACAACTAATAATAACATTCACAGTACTCTGTATTGTCAGTTTCATATAACTGATTCTTTTAGAATGCTTTCATTGAATTTTTCAGTCTTCTAATTGACAGATGAACTTTTGAGGACCATCACCCCATAGGGACAACATTCAGACAAGGAAGCAGACAGGCAGAAATTTCAGGGCCACAAGGAATTGATTTGCCAAAAATCACTTTGAATACAAGATGATATTCAAAAGTTGTTCCACTTACCTCAGCAGCACTGCTCCTGCACACGTGTATAAAACACACGCACCTGCTATTCAGAACAGCCTGATTTTTCTATTCCCAAAGCAGCAAACTCCTTAGTAGTGATGTTAAGCATGGAGTTACATTATGATCCAGCAGTTCTACTCCTATTTATATCCTCAAGAGAAATGAAAACACAGGTGTACACCAAAACTTGTAGATGGACATTCACAGCAATGTTATTCATAATAGCCAAAAAGTGGAAACAACCCAAATGTCCATCAACTGACAGCATATTCATACAATGAAATATTATTTGGTACAACATGGATGAATCTTAAAAACATTGTGCCAGGACTTCCCTGTTGGCGTAGTGGTAAAGAATCCGCCTGCCAATGCAGGGGACACGGGTTCAAGCCCTGGTCCGGGAAGATCCCACATACCACGGGGCAACTAAGCACGTGCGTCACAACTATTGAGTCTGTGCCCTAGAGCCCATGAGCCACAACTACTGAAGCCCGTGCACCTAGAGCCCACGCTCCTCAAAAGAGAAGCCACTGCAATGAGAAGCCTGCGCACCACAACAAAGAGTAGCCCCCGCTCACCGCAACTAGAGAAAGCCCGCGCACAACAACGAAGACCCAACGCAGCCAAAAATTAAAATAAATTTATTTTTTAAAAATTGTGCTAAATGAAAGAAGCCAGGCAAAAAAGGTCACATTTTTTATAATTCCATTTATATGAAATGTGCAGAAATGGCAAATTTATAGAGACAGAAAGTAGATAGTAGTTGTCTAGGCCTGGGGGGGTCAGAGGTGAAATGGGGAGTGACTATTAATGGGTATGAGGTTTCTTTTTGGGGAGATGAAAATGTTCAAAATTGATTGTGGTGATGGTTACACAACTCTGTGAACATACTAAAAATCATTGAATTGCAACTTTTAAATGGTGAATTGCATGGTATGTGAATTTTATGTCAATAAAGCTGTTTTTTAAAAAGTCCTGAGCCATGGACAAAGTTTGCATTTTATTTCAAACCGATGAATGCACTTCCACTGTTAATTGTTTGAAGGAGGGCTTTACAAAAATCTTGGCCTCATTTTCTGATTGGGTTTCCACAGCTACCATGTGAGGCTGGCAGAGCAGAGATTATGCTTATTTATAGAAGGCTGGGTTCAATCTGTTAGGTGGCTTGCTTAGGGTCACACAGCCAACTTGGAAGTGGAAGGTGGGGATGGGAAAATCTGCCTCCTGGCACTTACGGTTTTCTTCTTGTGCTGACACAGTTCAACTGAGTGCAAACTAAAGAGAAACTAATGTTCTGCAAGCGGGTCACGGGGAAAGGCCAGGAGTGCCAGCCACCTGCTGGAAGGACTCCCTGTGGAAGCTGAGGAACAAGAGGGCTGAGGTGCTAGCTCATAGGATGAGGCTTGAGGAGTAGGTAAAATCAGGGCTCCACAAGCCAAATGTTAGGGACACCTTATTCATTTATGCATTTCAATAAATACTTTCCGGGCATCTATGGTGAGCAAGACTGTGCTGGGCCCTAGGGACTCAGTGGAGAAAAATGCCCTGCCATCTTGGAGCTTTCAGGGTAGGGAAGCACAGACATTAAACAGATAACCCCATGAAAGATTAATTATAATGTTGAAAAGCATTCCAAGGGAGAAATTAAAAGTGCCAAGAAAGCATATAATAGGACCTGGCCTGCTCTGGATTAAAGATAGATTGGGAAGGGAAAATCCAATATTTTGCCAGATTCTATCTCACCAGTTCCAAGTATGTCTTTGCTTTGTGAAGTCAAACCAGATAATTCGTTTCTGTTTTTTTTCAGTTAGCATATGATATTTACTCCTCTATTCTCAGGTTTTCACAGAAGAAGAACCTTCTGCAAACACTTCCACCCTCTGAAGAAGTCCTCCAGATAGGGGTTTATCTGTTCAGTGAGAGTGGTAGGAAGCTGACACCCACTGGGTCTGTCCACCAGGGGCAGGTCCGTGCCCGTAAAGTTTTGGGCTCATCGCTCCCCTCTCACTCCTGAACCCCTGGGCTCAGGTGCCCTGGGGTCTCATTTTGTTAAGAACAACCAGAGAGGGCTTGCTTGTCCTGCCAACATGACCTCTGTTCTCAGCACCCAGCATCTCCATCTGGGACTGGGTGAATGTTCTGATTATCTCTTGCTGAGTAACACACCACTCCAAAGCTTAGTGGCTGAAAACAACAGCAATTTTATCATATATCACAATTTTATAGATCAGGAATTTGGGCAATTCTGCTCCACATGGCAGTGACCACGGTTACTCTGTCATATTCAATTGGTGGCTGGGCTGGGTTGGGGATTCCCAGACAGCTTCACTCAAGTGCCTGGCACCATAACAGGCGTGGCTGGAAGGTGGGGCTCAGCTGGCACCTATTCCTCTCCATGGAGTCTCAGAGCCTCACTACATGGTCCCTCCAGTAGGGTAGTTGGACATCTCACATGCCACTCAGGGCTCTAAGAGTGAGTCTCCCAAAAGACCAGAAAAAGAAAGTGGGGAAACTGGCACAGTGTCACTTCCACCCCATATTCTGTTGGTCAAAGATCCTACCAGATTCAAGAATAGGGGCCATAGATCCTACATGAAATGGGAGGAGGGGCAAAGGGTTTGCAGCCACCTTTACCACAATGGGGAGATCTATCTGATTTTAAGGTGGGGAAGGTACATAAAGACCCATTTTAACCTCGTCTGCAGTTACTGGGGAGCCCTTTCTTTGAGAAATAAAGGTGATATATGGACCCCTGCTCGGCTCAGTTCTTTGTGTTTATATTCCATTCTTTGTGTTTATATTCCATAAGCCAGAACCCTTGAGAGTGGAAGGAATGACCGCCTTCCCAGACCTAGGAAAGCTTGGGTCTTGAGAAGCCAAGAGTCTTAAGAAACCTAGGCAGGCTAGTGTAAGAATCCCACAGAACACTTCAGTTTCTTCTCAAGTTTTTTCCAATGCCAGTGTGAAACCCAGGGTTGGTGTGCTCAGTGGTTGCTATCTGGTGTAGGCTGGGCCAGATCTGGGAAAGAGAGACTCCAAGTGATGCTTTGGAACTCTTCCCAGGCCCTTGCATTTGAAACGGGCCTTGTGGGACCTGGAGGTATGATTCCTGGGATCCAACAGCTGTGGCCTCTCAGCATCTCTTGGCAACTTGCACCACATTTTCTGGAACAAACAACCTCCCAGCAGCCCTGGTGTGTAGGCCCTTGGGGCACCACACTATCTGAATCACAGGCAGACCTGATTCTGAGATGCACACAAGTGTTTAATCAGCCTTGTGCCCTGTATATTTGTGTACGGAGCCCCCATCACCCTCATCACCAAAGCAGCGTGCACAGCAGCGTGGATGTTGAACTTTCACTATCCAGCACACAGAGGCAGGGGCATACTTGGTTAGAGCAGGGCGAGATGAGCGATGAAGGTCTAGGGCATCTTGTTCCCCAACCCAAACCCAAGTGAATGATGTCACTGGTGACAATAAGGGTAATAGAACCACAGCTTTAAATGCTAATGTACAACTCACTTCATCTTCAAAACAACCCTGTGAGGTAGGAACTAAATAATATTAACCACATCTTACAGGTAAAAATCCAAGGCATGTGGCAATTGAGTAACTTGTCTAAGGTCACCCACTTATTAAGTGGTGGAGGGGGAACTTGAAATCCAGAGTCCATGACCTTGACATGCAGTTGTTAGTCTGGTTAACCTCAGCATTATGACTGTGGACTCTGGGTAGGTGGAGAGGACATCAGCTCTGGTTTCTCAGCCTCCCTGAAGGTTTCTTAGGGCTGCTATAACAGATCACCACAAACTCGGTGGCTTAAAATAATAGAAATTTTTTCCCTCACTGTTCTGGAGGGTGGAAGTCCAAAATCAAGGTGTTGGCAGGCAGAGCCACTCTCTTTGTGAAGGCTACAGGGGAGGATCCCTCCTTGTCTCTTCCAGCAGCTGGTGGTTGCCAGCAATGCTTAGCATTCCTTGGCTTGTGGATGCATCATTCCAATCTCTGTCTCTACCTTCACGTGGCCTTCTCCCCGTATATCTGTGTCAGTCTCTATGTTTATTTTCCTCTCCTTATAAGGACACCAGTCCTATTGCATTTAGGGTCCACTTTACTCCAGACCGACTTCATCTTAACTGATTACATCTGTAAGACCCTATTTCCAAATAAGGTCATCCTCTGTGGTTTGGGATAAGCATGAATTTTAGGAGGACACAACCAGTATATTTGGGGACAAAAACAGGGTCATTTCACTGCCAAGAGGCAAAGAAAATATCCACTTGGACACACTAACTTTACCTTCTTTCAAGTTAAAATGAACGCATTCCATCCAGCCAGGTTAGCTCTGCTGTCTCTGAGCCCTTTTAGAACTCATATTTTCACCTGCGGCAACAGCGCTAGCATTTCATCGGCTCACACATGAGTTCTGCTTGTTAGGGAGACTCTTCATTTCCTGATGGTGGGCAGGTTCCCATGTTTTCTGCCTCTTGTGACATCTTACACATCCAGCCTGCACACAGCTCTCAGAATGAACTTTCTAAAGCACAGTCTGAATGGGTCATTTTCCAAATGATAAAATCTTTCCCAAGCCCTCATCCCCTCCCAGGAGTTTAGCATGGTGTTCATTATCCTTGACAATGTGGAATAGCCCTGTGCTTACAAGTGTGGGTTATGGAGTCAGATTGCCTTGGCTCAAACCCTGACTCTGCCCCTTACAAGCTGCAATAATGTTGGTAAAACACTTAGGCAGTGTCTGGTGCATAAGAAGGTCTACCAAACGTCAGCTATTAGTATTATCATCGCTGCTTTCCAGCCCCGGCTCCTGATGCACAGAGCACTCTTGTTTCTCACTACTGCCCAAACACTCTGCGATTTTTCAAACTCAGGTTATCCCTTTTCTGGAATACCATTTTTCCTCTTTTTTGACTGGAAAATTCCAATTTTTCTTTAAAGCCCACCCAGCTCAAATTCAGCCTCTCTGTGACACTTTATCCCACCTGGCCCAGGGAAATTCTTTTCTCTTCTGTGCATTCACAGACCTTGAGCTTTCAATCCTCTACCTCCTTACTACCTTCCTGCCGCTTGCAAAAGTGTCCAGCACAGTGCCTAGCACATTGGTAATTCATCGAAACTATTTGTTAAGCTGATGTACAAAATACAGAATAGTGGACACTTTTTTTCATTCTTTCCCCTCTTCTCTCTCACCCCCACATGGACTCACTACTGTCCTTCCACCTGTCTCCCTACCTACAATGCCTCCAGGCTAATATATTTGTATGTTATTAAAATATATGCATACAAATATATCCCAGAGGCCAGGAATGCTCTGAAAACAAGGTCAGACACATTTACTTTTTGCACCTTCTGAAATATCTAATTCCTACCTATTTCAGCTTCTTCAATATCTAAAACTCAGGTTTCTCCCTCAAGGTCAGTGAATGCTTTTCTCACCATTTAACATTCTTCATGGAAATCCTCTCTCCTCAGGCTGGCAGCCCTTCCCCAAGTTAACTCCCTCCTGGTTCTAAATCTCTTCATTTGAAATGATTCTATCATCCCAAAGAATCCAAATCGTTTTTGGTTCACCCATTTAACACAGAATCTAACAAAACAGATTTGGACCCTGTCCTCAGGGTTCACTACTGTTGAGTGATGAAGACATTATTACATAAGTTTCATGTTTTATAGGAGTTCTGAAAGTGTGAAGGGGTGTGGAAATATACAGCACAGGTATGTTGACTGGTTTGGGGAGACAGTCCCTGTGAGGAAGCAGTGTTTACTCAAAGATCTTGAAGGATAAGGAGGAGTTGTCCAGGAGAAGAACAAGAAGAGTGCAGAGTGCTCTAGGTGGAGAGAATAGCATATGCAAAGGCCCTGAGGCAGGAGAGAAAGGTTCTTTATAATCAAGAGCTGATACAACCAGTGTGGCTGGAGATCAGCAAAGTCACAGGGCTATTGGAGTAGGCAGGGGCCATACTGCAGAGGACACTGCGAATCAAGGTAAAAGCTTTAAACTTTATCCTAAAAACACTGGAAAGCTTCTGAAGAGACTGTAAGCAGGGATATGAGGTGCTTTTACTTGGTTTTAGAAGATCTCTCTGGCTGTGGATAATGGATGGGGGGTGGTAAGAAGGTGAGTTAGGAGGCTGCTGCAGAAGCCCAGGCAGGAGCCCATGGAGACCTCCTCATAACAATGTCACATTACCTTGAATTCTGATACTCTTTCCTGAGCAGGAGAGAAAGGAGTGATGCTGGCACATCAGGAATTATGAAAAAAGTGCTTAGCACACCTGTACACAGTCCATCTATGTACTATTGAGAACATCATTTAATATTTCAACAAGAAACACTGGTTGAAAGTTGCCAGCAGTGGTTATGCTTTCCATTTCCTTCACCTGCTCTCTCTGCTCTCCTGCCTTGCCTCACTGCTCATTGTGACTACACTCAGCTCGTAGACCCCCAGTGGAGATTCTCGTGGTCCACCAAAATCCACTCTGCCCTTCTTCCACAGGAGCAGAATCAAAGCCAGCCATGTACGTTCCAACCACACCACATTTGCAGTTAGGTCAGTTGTGATCTACTGGTTCCAACAGATCATTGCTGTGGTCCTAGGTGTCATTTGGGGACTGTTACCATTGTGAGGTTTCTTGGGAATAGCAGGATTCTTCCTGATCAATGCAGATGTCCTGTACCTCTACTTCAGCAACTACCTACAGATAGATAAGGAAGAGTATGGCGGCATGTGGAAGCTCATAAAGGAAGGGTTTATGACATCATTTTTCTTGTTCATGGTCATTTGGACCATTTTTTGCACTGCCATCCGCTATGATTGATGGTGCACAGTCCCCATTGGCTCCCTGTCTGGTCCAAAGGACCCTCTTAGTTACACCACAGAAACACCATTGTTGGGGCACCCCAGCCACGTGGAACCTGGAAGACCCATGCTTCCTGGACCGAGAATCAGTGTGTTGGGTCAGGTCAGGTCGTGGACGAAGCTCTCACCAGTGGGATGCATTGTGACAGGGGCCGCTTCTGGTGTGCAGTGCCTCCATCACACATGCAATGAATGACAAAGTGCTGGAGAAGCAGAGCCTCAAGATGGAAGGAGCCTGGCCCCACAGGAAGTGGACAGCACTGCCCCTTGTCCAGGAATGCTTATCCTGGCCACGAAAGACAAACTCCTTTGTTCTTTGAGTCACTGAATTTGGGGTTTTCCTGTAATAGCAGCTTAGCTTCTGCTCACACACTGACCTCCCTCCTCTCTTCTATCCAGCTCTTCTAGCCCAGAACTCCCCATTTCTCCTGCTTCCTGCATTCATGCAACTGCTCTTCTACACATACACCAAGAAGTGGTGCAAAGTTTCTTGCTTTTTACAAATAGTCAATAAGAAGTTTGGTTTTCTCTTCTTTCCTTTTTTAAAGAAAAAAATTATAAATGCTGGTGAAAATCATAAAATGCAGATAGGCAAGAAGAAGGAAAAAAAATGATTCATAATTTCACCCAAACAGGCAATTACTTAGTGGTTCATTCTGTATTATTATATTGGTGTCCTTTTTAATGCAGAAATTTATAAGTATATTTTCATATCAAGAAATTATTTTTACAGTGAAATTTTTTAACAGACGCATAGTATTCTGTTGAATCTGCCATAATTTACTCATTCACTCTCCAGCTGTTGGAAATTTATGCTGTTTTCAGGTTTTTTCTATTATAAACAAGGCTGAAATGAAGACCCTTCCATATCCTTTGTTTCTTTGGCATAGATTGCTGAAGTGGAATTGCTGGGCAAAAGAAACACAAAATTTACAACTTTTGATATAAATTGCCAACTTGTTGTTGTGAAGCAGTAAACAATATTACAGGAGATTTGTCTTCTAATTATTGCCATACTATCCTGTACTGTTTATGTGGAAAAATACTCATCTCCACATGCCCATCACTGCAATTGACACTCTCTCACCTCCTCAGGCAGGTGCTGAGCGTCCTTCCTCTGGATGCCAGTCAGCAATCCCACTAATGCAGCTGGCTGTCCCTGGTATAGAATAAAGACTAGGAAGGCAGGAAAAACCCATAATTTCTGTTATTTTTTCAAAGGCAACTTCTTGAGACTCTTTGAACAGGGCTAATTTCCATTTTCTGAGAACTCAATAACCCTCTCCAACATAGAGAAAAAAATCAAACCAAAATACAAACTCCTTACGGGTTTCTTCACAGATCTCTGCAAAGATTTAATGGCACAGCAGAAGCAAGGTCTTAAACTATGTCAACAGTTTAACCACCCGGCAAAGCCATGCGCTTGTCTCACAGGACACAGAGAGATGACTGTGTCTGTCCAGGTTAACACATGCGTTGGCTTTTCTTTTCTCTGAAGTTGCTCACAGAGTCATAAAATTACATAAAAATAACTCTACCCAATACCCCATAATGTTAATGGGTCTCCTCATTTAAGACATGAGTGAAGATTTTCTGTGTTTGTATTTGTTCTTTACACAGTCTAAGCTGCAATCATTCCAAAGCCCAGAGATCACAGTTTTCATTACTAAGCTTACCCTTGAAATCTTCTCATCCTTCTTTTCCTAACCCTTTCAATGCTGGGCCCATTGGTTCCTAATATTTCCTCCAAGTTCCTTTGCCTCCCCAGGAGCCATCCTTAAGGTCAATGGTGCCTGTGATTTGGGAAGTGCTCAGAAGAAGAGCCACAATATTCCAACAGTGTGGAACGTGTTCCCCTTACTTGGCCTCATTTCCTTGCATATAAATCTGACCTGTGTGGCCACAGGGGTACCACAAACACAAGCGTGATGGTGAATCTCCAGCGGGAGAGTCATTTCTAGCAGATCTTCAGAGCTGCCCCAATAATGTTGAAGAGAATCTACTTTAATCAGCTGGAGACACAGTCTATTGAAAAGAGATGGCTTCCAGATAAGACCTACAGATTGTCAGGGGACTCAGAAGAACACAGTTGTGACACTGGGGGCAGTGATTTGTATATTTTTAGATTAAAATGAAAAAAATGAAAGGGAAAATTTGATTCTTTTTAGCGTAGGACTTTACACAAGATGCAACACTGTAGGAAAGAAAAGCATGGCTGCTCCTCCTCTCTGCCTGTAGCTGTGCAGCTGGCCCCCTCTAGGTCCCGCCACTCAGGCGTCTCATGACAAACCCTGCCCTGTTCTGCTGCACGGTTCCATGCTCCCTCATTTAAACTCCCTGCAAGAGACTCTTGCTGACCAGCTCATTCACCTTCTCTCTCATAACAGCCAGTCAGAGTTTGCTGGCATCAGGCTGGGCCTCGCCCCTGGTCTGGTCAGCTGGGGCCAGCAGTGTGAGGGCAGAGCTCCCTGCAAGGCCAAGCTTTCCAGATGGTGGGAGGGGGGACGGTTCTCTTAGGACATTGTGTGAGAACAGTGCTAGTGGAGCCAGAAAGACCTTCATGTATGGATTCCTGTTCTAACAGGGAAGAGAGAAAAGGAAACTTGAGCAACCCAGACAGCCCAGGCTAAAGCGTGAACCACCCACCAAGTCCTGGTTGTCAGGTGTGGGAGGCACAGAAAGAGGAGAAGGGTTTTAAGGAAACAAGAGCCTCCCTCAGTAGGAAACTCCAGTCTTGAGTCTTTGAAACCTTAGAAGTGTCTGGACTGTTTCCACAATGAATTACCTGTGCATCTGAAAATCCAGAAAGCAAGAGCAGGCCCCGAACTGGGAATCTCCAGGCACAAAGGGTCCCTCCTCTCACCCAGCCCCTCATTGTCCTCCAGAACATCTGGAGGTGTGCACCTGGGAGGAGGGCAGATCTGACCATGACTCCCCTGAAGGGCCAGCTGGCAAAGTTTGAGAGCAGGCAGCTGACGCAGAAACAAACGGCTACCATAGTACTTGGCAGTTGCTAGGCTGATTCGTCATTTACCCACCAAACACAAAAGCCTGTCTTGGGCACTTACTGTGTAGCAGGCACTGGGCTAGGTGCTAGAATGTGGAGAAACCAGACAAGCGAACACTGACTTAAACTACAGCACAATATAAGCACTGACTGTTGTGCAAATACATAGAAAAGACTTCTAACCCAGGTTGGGGGAGGAAATCCAGGAAAGATTCTGAGAGGAGGTGGCGTTAGGGAGCCAGGAGAGGAAGGGGTGAGGACTAGTGGGTGGAGGGCATTCTTGGCAGAAGAAGCATTGTGTTCAAAAGCCCCCCAGTGTATTCTCTTTGTGAGAGAGTTTCCTGGGCAGGAACCCAGACGGCCAGGCCACGAGCCCTGCCGCTGGCTGACACCACTGCAGCCGGCTGCTTCCTTCGGGAAGCTGAAGGCATCGATGTACCTGTGTGTATGATTCCTGATATAAACACACATGTAATGCCATTAGGTTCAAACGCTTCCAAGCTGGTGTCTCACAGAGGAAGTACTTGCTGACAGTGAACATCTGTAGCCTAGAGGAATCCAGTGCTGGTGATGGGATGTGGTTTTGAATTTAATATTTTTACATACTCATAGATGGGTTTCTGTTAAGCCCCGGGGCCTTGGGAACCAGGCTAATTTGCACACAGCAAAGACACATAGGTTTGTTTTTACTCAGAGCAGAAGATATTAAGTAGATGAGGATGAAAATTCTAATTGGATAAAGGTAGTTCAACTACCTTAGGAGAAAATAAAAATAAAAACCCTTATAAATTACCCAGCTTAATGGATTGTCAGGCGATGCATCCAGCTGGAGCACCCAGACAATCACTCAGAATAACTGACAGGCTGATGTTTCAGTGACTCATCTTTGCAATGGCAGGGTCAAGACTAGAGGTTGAGAGACATTTTTTAATTTAACAAACCATCTGCAAGAAATGCAAGGTTTTCAGTTTAGCATCTTTGGCCTCGCTATATAAATATTTCTACATTAAGTTCCAGCACATCTCTAATTAAAATCTAAATTGCATTCAAGACATTTACATCCAGAGAATGCCATTCTCTTCAGCAAAGATCTAGATCACTGAGTTGTGAGTTAATATTGAAAAGTTCTTTAACTCTCCCTTCTCCAATGCACCATTTCCCATTTTCTCATGGGTGTCAATACCTTGCTATGAATACAATTAGCCTCATTTCTCCTCCTGGCAGATAGAACAACTGATGCTTCAAAAAAAAAGTCAGAAATCTTCAAATGATTCATCCCATCAGCAGCATAACAATAGCTTAGAAATACACTGGGTTTTCAGACACGGCTCTTACATGCCAGAGAATGGGGGGAAGTACACCATACAGCCGATTAAGTCTACACATAGAAAACTAACTTCAGGGCTCCACAGTCCACACAGCAGTTCTCACCCTGGATGCACATTACAATGACCTGGAAAAGATTAAAGGTCACTAAGGAGATGGAGCAACTCAAAATATCCAAAATTACAATCGATGAAATTTGATTAAGGTCTGTAGCTTACTGAATAGTATTGTTCCAATGTTAATATCTGGCTTTGATAATTACATGGTGGTTATGTAAGATATTAACATTTGGGAAAGCTGAGGGAAGGATATATGGGGCTTCTTTGTACTATCTTACACCTTTTTTGTAACTAAAGTCATTTCAAAAGGAAAAGTAAAAAGAAAAAAAAGGAAAAAAAGAATTAGAAAAAAAATCTCCCAGGAAGCCTTTAAAAAATATCAGTGCCTGAGTCCCACCTCAGACCAATGAAATCAAATCTCTGAGTGTGGAGCCTGAATATCAGTGTTTTTAAAAAAGACCCTCCAGTGATTTTAATGTGTAGCTAGGATTGATAACCACTGTTGGAGTGAACAGAGGGGTAGGTGAACTGAGGCTGATCCCCATTTTATCACATACTGCTCTATGATTTCAGGCAGGTCATTTCCTCTCCCTATGCCTCAGTGGCCTTATCTGTAAAATGGACTTACTTGGCTGACCTGAGGATACTGACAGTGTGAAGGTAAAGAGAGCGTAGAGAGAAAAGCTTTGTAAGATTTCAAGAACTGTTGAAACTCAAGGTGCCAATGAACCATTCCTTCTGAAGAGAAGCTTTAACACTCGAGACCCGGGTGACCTTCGGAACACAATGACACGCTGGTAAAGTAGGGAGGAGAGGCCTAGTGGTCAAAAGTGAGCAATTCCATTATAACCAGGGCTTCCTTTCCTTCAGCCATCTCAGCTTCACCTTCCCTGCATCTCAGCATCAGTGCGTGGGTACACATCACTGGATCCCACTGCCTAGGTTCCTCTTTTTCCACCTTGACTTATGACCTAAAGGATAAATGGTGCTCTCTGTTTATGAAAAATAACTGTCTTCTATTAGTTCTTGTCCTCCCCCCCTCAACTACGGTAGTGGTTCTCAAAAGCTAGCATGCACTGGAATCACCTGAAGGGCTTGTGAAAACACATATTGCTCAGGAACGTTCATGGCAGCACTACTCATAACAGCCGAAAGGTGGAAATAACCCAAATGTCCATTAACTCATGAACAGATAAACAAAATGTGGTATATCCATATCATGGAATATTATTTGGCCATAAGAAAGAATGAAGTACTGATACATGCTACAACATGGACGGACCTTGAAAACATGCTAAGTGAAATAAGCCAGACACAAAAAGCTACATATTGTATGTTTCCATTTATACAAATAGGCAAATCTCTAAAGACAGAAAGTAGATTAGTGGTTGTGTGCAGCTAGGTTGATAGGAGATTATAGCTAAAGTATCTAAGATTTCTTTCTGAGGTTATGAAAGTGTTGTAAAATTGATTGTGGTGATGGTGGCACAAACCTGTGTATATACTAAAAAATGTTGAATTGTATACTATAAATCAGTTAATTGTATGGTGTGTGAATTATATCTTTTTTTTTTTTTTTTTTTTTTTTTTTTTTTTTTTTTTTTTTTTTTTTTTTTTTTGCGGTACGCGGGCCTCTCATTGTTGTGGCCTCTCCCGTTGCAGAGCACAGGCTCCGGACATGCAGGCTTAGCGGCCATGGCTCACGGGCCCAGCCGCTCCGCGGCATGTGGGATCTTCCCGGACCAGGGCGTGAACCCGTGTCCCCTGCATCGGCAGGCGGACTCTCAACCACTGTGCCACCAGGGAAGCCCTCTATCTTTTTTTTTTTAATACATCTTTATTGGAGTATAATTGCTTCACAGTGGTGTGTTAGTTTCTGTTTTACAACAAAGTGAATCAGCCATATGCGTACACATATCCCCATATTCCCTCCCTCTTGAGCCTCCCTCCCACCCTCACTATCCCACCCCTCTAGGTGGTCACAAAGCACCAAGCTGATCTCCTATGCTATGCCACTGCTTCCCACTATCTATCTTACGTCTGGTAGTGTATATATGTCGATGCTACTCTCACTTCGGTCCAGCTCCTACCTCCCCCACCCTGTGTCCTCAAGTCCATTCTCTATGTCTATGTCTTTATTCCTGCCCTGCCACTAGGTTCATCAGTACCATTTTTTTTTTAGATTACATACATATGCGTTAGCATACGGTATTTGTTTTTCTCTTTCTGAATTACTTCACATTTACAATAGCCAGGACATGGAAGCAACCTAAGTGTCCATCAACAGATGAATGGGTAAAGAAGATGTGGCACATATATACAATGGAATATTACTCAGCCATAAAAAAAATGAAATTGAGTTATTTGTAGTGAGGTGGATGGACCTAGAGTCTGTCATACAGTATGAATTATATCTCGGTAAAGATGTTAAAAAAATTTTAAGTGTATATACTTCTCAAAAAAAACCCTACGTATTGCCTCAGTAGAGTGAGGGTGGGGCCCAAGAATTTGCATTTCTAACATATTTCCAGGTGATGCTGATGCTGCTGGTTCCAGAGGCCGCAGTTTGAGAACCACAGATCTACAATATTCCTCTTAGTCTGACTGCCTGATAAAGTCCAGAAAGGCTCTGTTCATGTCCTCTGGATATCTGGAGATCAGCATTTCTTTTTCTACTTTCATTTTTTTATACTGGGCTGGTCAAACTCAACATGAGGAAGTGTAGTATTAGGATACAGGCTGGTACCTTAACAGGCTCATTTATCTGTTGTAAAGCTGCACACAGCCAAGCAAGAAAAACCCTGAACATCTAGCATTTGATGTGACTGGCTTGGACAGGAAAAATATCTAACAACAGTCCTTTCCAAATCTGACCATCTCTCATCATGACTGTTATTTGGAGTTCATTTAGTCTACAGTTGAAAGTGCCTCGTTATGTATCTTGTACCAAAATCCTTAATACTATTATAATATGCACACCTGTTATCCCCCGACTTCACTTCTATAAACTTATTCTAAAGAAAATTACAATGTATGGGTGCAAAGATTTAATCATAGGATGTTCATCATAAATGTGTTCAAAAAAAAAATTTAGAAACTACTTAAATGACCAATCATAATAAATTAAATTAAATATGATGCATTTTTGTGTCATTTTAAAAATATTTTCAAATATTTTCAAATAAAATTTAAAACTGTTAGACTTACAGAGTCACTGTGAAGCTAGTACAGAGTTCCTGTATATCCCACACCCAGTACCTATGATCATCTGACTTTTTATGGTACATTTCTCACAATTAATGAAACAATACTGAAAAATTATTATTAACTAAGGCCATGCTTTATACATTTCCTTAGTTTTTACCTAATGTCCTATGAGAAGTAGAATCCCAGCGGGGACACCACATTACTTTTTGTCGTCATGTCTCCTTAAGCCGTTCTTGGCTGTAACCATTTCTCAGACTTTCCTTGTTTTCGATGACCTTGAGAATTTTGAGAAGTACTAGTCAAGTATGTTGTAGAATGCTCTCAATTTGGATTTGTCTGTTGTTTTTCTCACTGTGCTGCTTGGTCTTATGTGCTTTTGGGAGCAAGAACACAGAGGTAATGTGTTGGTCTCATTACATCATTACAGGAGTACACAATATCACCCTGACTTAGCACTGTTGGTGTTGACCTTAATCCCATCTTTTTTTTTTTTTTGCTCTCTTTTTATACTGTCCTCTTTGAAAGAAAATCACAATGTGTGACCCACACTTAAGGAGTAGGTAGTTATGTTCCACCTCTTTGAGGGCAGAATATCTATATAAATTATTAGGACTCTTCTGCACAGGAGATTTGTCTCTTCTCCCACATTTATTTATTTATCCAATCGATTTATTTTTATCAGCATAGATTTATGCATTATATGCATATATATATATACACATATATATGGTTATAATGGAATACCATATTTATTTTGTTCCTCAAACTCTCTCAGCTTTGGCCATTGGGAGATCCTTCAGCTGGCTCCTATACCCTTTGGCATACCCCCACATTGTGGGCTTCTTTTTCTTTTCTTTCCTTTCCTTTTTCCTTTTCTCTTTCTTTCTTTTTCTCTTTCCTTCATTTTTCCTCCCTCCCTCCCTTCCTTCCTTCCTTCCTTCCTCCCTCCCTCCCTCCCTCTCTCTCTTTCTTTCCTTCTCTCTCTCGCTCTTTAGTATTCTCTTACTTTCTGGCATGATAAGATGCTCCAGGCTCCTCTTATACATTTCCTGCTATGATCCTAGAATCAGCCATTTATCCAAGAAGCCCTGGTTCCTTTATTGGAGAATGGTGTTAGAAACCAAGATCTGGGTGATAGGTGTGCTCATCGCTACTAGGGTATGCTCTATGGAATTTTAGTACATCATTGAAAACTGTGTTGTAAAAAGATATTTAATGTCTACCAAATATTAAGAGAAAAAAGTAGCTTATAAAATAGTATGGGGAGAGCAGCCAAGATGGAAGAGTAGAAAGACCCTGAGCTCACTTCCTCTCATGAGCACACAAAAATCACAACTATCTGCAGAGCAACCATTGACGAAGAAGACTGGAACCTACCAGAAAAGATTTTCTGCAACTAAACATAAAGAAGGAACCACAATAAGATGGATAGGAGGGGCAGACTCACAATATAATCAAATCCCATACCCCCTGGGTGGGTGACCCACAAACTGGAGAATAATTATATTGCACAGGTTCTCCCACAGGCATCAGAGTTCTGAGCCCCACATCAGGCTCCCAGCCCAGGGATCTGGCACTGGGAAGACAAGCCCCTAGAGCATTTGGTTTTGAAGGCCAGTGGGGCTTTACTGCAGGAGCCCCACAGGACTGAGGGAATTAGAGACTTCACTCTAGTCCTGGGCCCCCTAGGATTCTGAAACCAGTCACCTCATGAACAGGCACTGCTAAACAGCAGCCAGCAGCATCAGTACAAGTCAGAGACTGGCAACCAACCAGACTAGGGGCCAACCAACCCTATCAGACAATGCACATAGTCAACCTACCACAACAGAAGGACCCATGCAGCCCTCTTAAGGGGAACCCCTAGAGTATATAGCTTGGGTGATGAGAGGGGTGTGCACTGCTGGGATGCATAGGACGCTTACTGCAGAGGGTCACTTCTCCAAGGTCAATAAATGCAACTAACCTACCACATACATAAAAATACAAATAGGAACTTAGAAAAAATGAGGCAGCAGAGGAATGTGTTCCAGATGAAGGAACAGGATAAAACCACAGAAAAAGAACTAAGTGAAGAGGAGATAGGCAATCTACCCAAGAAAGAGTTCAGAGTAATGATCAGAAAGAAGATCAGAGAACTCAGGAGGAGAATGGATACACAGGCCAAGAAGTTAGAAGATTTTAACAAAGAGTTAGAAAATGAAAAGAACAACCAAACAGAGATGAAGAATACAATAACTGAAATGAAAAACACACTAGAAGGAATCAATAGTAGACAAATGATTCAGAAGAATGGAGCAGTGAGCTGGAAGGCAGAGTAGTGGAAATCACTACCATTGAACAGAAAAAAGAAAAAAGAATGGAAAAAAATGAGGACAGTTTAAGGGACCTCTGGAACAACATCAAGCACACTAATATTTACATTATAGGGGTTCCAGAAGGAGAAAAGAGAGAGAAAGGGCCCGAAAATATATTTGGAGAGATAATAGCTAAAAACCTCCCTAACCTGGGAAAGGAAACACTCATATAAGTCCAGGAAATGCAGAGAGTCCCATACAGGATTAACCCAAGGAGGAACACACCAAGACACACTGTAACTAAAATGACAAAAATTAAAGATAAAGAGAGAATATTAAAAGCAGCAAGGGAAGGGACTTCCCTGGTGGCACAGTGGATCAGACTGCGCTCCCAGTGCAGGAGGCCTGGGTTTGATCCCTGGTCAGGGAACTAGATCCCACATGCATGCCACAACTAAGAGTTCCCATGCCACAACTAAGGAGCTGGTGAGCTGTAACTAAGGAGCCCACCAGCTGCAACTAAGACCTGGTGCAACCAAATAAATAAATATTTTTTTTAAAAAGCAGCAAGGGAAAGGCAACAAATAAAATGCAAGGGAACTCCCATAAGGCCATCAGCTGATTTTCCAGCAGAAACTGCATGCCAGAAGGGAGTGGCAAATATATTTAAAATGATGAAAGGGAAAAACCTACAACCAAGAATACTCTACCCAGCAAGGCTCTCATTCAGATTTGATGGAGAAATCAAAAGGCAAAAAATTTCTGTATATTAATCTTGTATCCTGCAGCTTTAATGATTTCATTGATTAGTTCTCATAGTTTTGTTTTTTTTTTGCGGTACGCGGGCCTCTTACTGCTATGGCCTCTCCCTTTGTGGAGCACAGGCTCTGGAGGTGCAGGCTCAGCGGTCATGGCTCATGGGCCCAGGCGCTCTGCGGCATGTGGGATCTTCCCGGACCGGGCCATGAACCCGCGTACCCTGCATCAGCAGGCGGATTCTCAACCACTGCGCCACTAGGGAAGCCCAGTTCTAATAGTTTTTTAGTGGAGACTTTAGGGTTTTTCTATATATAGTTATCATATCATCTGCAAATAGTGACAGTTTTACTGCTTCCTTCCAATTTGGATGCATTTTATTTCTTTTTTAAAAATCTGATTGGCTAGGACTTCCAATGCTATGTTAAATAGAAGTGGTGAGAGGGGGCATCCTTGCTTTCCTCCTGATTTTAGAGGAAAAGCTTTCTGCTTTTCACCATAGAGTATGGTATGAGCATAGATGTGTCATAAATGGCCTTTATTATATTGACATATGGTCCCTCTATACCAACTTTGATGAGTTTTTATCATGAATGGATGCTGAGTTTTATCAAATGCTTTATCTGCATCTATTGAGATAATCACGTGATCTTTATCCTATCTTTTGTCAATGTGGTGTATCACACTGATTGATTTGCACATATTGAAACATCTTTGCATCCCTGGAATAAATCTCATTTGATCATGGTGTATGATCCTTTTTATACACTGTTGAATTAAGTTTGCTAATATTTCACTGAAGATTTTTCCATGTATATTCATCAGAAATATTGACCTGTAATTTTCTCTTTTTTTGTAGTATTTTTGTCTGGTTTTTGTTTCAGCGTAATGGTGGCCTCATAGAATGAATTTGGGAGTGTTCCCTCATCCTCAACTTTTTGGAATAGTTTGAGAAGGATAGATATTAGGTCTTCTTTAAATGTTTGGTAGAATTTACCTGTGAAGCTGTCCAGTCCTGAACTTCTGTTTGTTGGGAGTTTTAAAAATTACTAATTTAATTTCACTGTTAGTGATTGGTCTGTCCCAATTGTCTATTTCTTTCTGACCCAGTCTTGGAAAATTGTATGTTTCTAGAAATTCATCTGTTTCTTCTAGGTTGTCCAGTTTGTTGGCATGTACTTTTTGTAGTATTCTCTTATGATTTTTTAAAATCACTGTGATAACAGTTGTAATTTTTCTTTTATTTCTTATTTTGTTTATTTCAGTCCTCTACCTTTTTTTCCTTGATGTCTGGCTAAAGGCTTATCAATTTCTTATCTTTTCAAAAAATAGCTCTTGGTTTCATTGATCTTTTCTATTGTTTTTGGGTTTTTGTCTTTATTTATTTCCACTCTGATCATTTTTATTTCCTTCCTTTTGCTGACTTTGGGCTTTGTGTGTTCTTCTTTTACTTTAGGAATGTTAGGTTGTTTATTTGAGATTTTTCTTGTTTCTTGAGGTACCTATATCATTATAAACTTCCCTGTTAGAACTGCTTTTGCTGGATCTCATAGATTTGAGAAATGTGTTTTTATTTTCATTTGTCCTGAGGATTTTTATGATTTCCTCTTTGATTTCTTCATTGACCCATTGGTTTTTTGTGTCATATTGTTTAGTGTCCATGTGTTTGTCTTTTTCCCATTTTTCTTCCTGTAATTGATTTCTAGTTTCATACCATTGTGGCTGGGAAAAATGCTTGATATAATTTCTATCCTCTTAAATTTGTTGAGACTTGTTTTGTGGCCTAGCAAGTGATGTATCCTGCATGTGCACTTGAAAAGAATGTGTACTCTGCTTGTTTGGGATGGAATGTCACATGTATGTCTATTAAGTCCAACTGGTCTAATGTGTCATTTAAGACCACTGTTTCCTTATCGATTTTTTGTCTGGATGATCTGTCCATTGATGTAAGTGGGGTGTTAAAGTCCCCTACTATTATTGTAGATTTCTCCCTTTATGTCTGTTGATATCTGCTTTGTATATTTAGTTGTTCCTATGTTACGTTAGGTGCATATATGTAAACAAATGTTATATCCTCTTCTTGTGTTGATCCCTTTATCATTATATAATGCCTTTCTTTGTCTCTTGTTATACACTTTGTTTTAAAGTCTACTTTGTCTGATATAGCTTTTTCCATCCCCTCACTTTCAGTCTGTGTGTATCTTTAGTTCTGAAGTGAGTCTCTTGTAAGTAGCACATAGATGGATCTTTTTAAATCCAATCAGTAGCATTTAGTTTATTGGCACTTAACATGATTATTGATAGGTATGTACTTATTGTCATTTTGCCACTTGTTTTCTGGTTGTTTTGATGTTTCTTTTCTGTTCTTTCCTTCTTCTTTTGGTTTCTTCTCTTGCGGTTTGATGATTTTCTTTAGTTGTATGCTAGTTCCTTTCTGTCTAGTTTTTTTTTTCAACTTTCTTTTTTATTGATGCATAGCTGACGTACAATGTTATATAAATTACGGGTGTACAATATAGTGTTTTACAATTTTTTTTGTCAATCCGAACTCCCTAACTATCCCTCCCCACCCTTCCCCCCTGGTAACCATAAGTTCATTCTCTAAGTCTGTGAGTCTGTTTCTGTTTTGTGAATAAGTTCATTTGTATCATTTCTTTTTTTAAAGATTCTGCATATAGGCAATATCATATGACATTTCTTTTTCTCTGTCTGACTTCACTCAGTATGACAATCTTTGTTTAACTACTGTAGGTTTTTGATTTGTGGTTACCATTGGCTTCATCTATGTTGACCTGTAACTATACCTACTTGTTTTAAACTGATATTCATTTAAGTTCAAACACATTATAAAAGATTTACATTTTTAATCCCTCCATGTTTTGTATTTTTGATGTCATGTTTTTCACCTTTGTGTTTGCCCCTTAATTCTTTATTGTAGTTATAGTTGATTTTACAATTTTTTTCTTTTCGTCTTCACACTGGATTATTTAATGGTTGATCCACAGCCTTTATTATACATGTGCCCTTACTAGTAGGATTTTTCCTTTTCCATAAATTCTTACTTCTTGTTGTACCCTTTTCTTTTCCATTTAGAGAAGACCCCTTATCATTTCTTTTGGGGTTGGTTTAGTATTGATGAAATCTTTTTGTTTTTACTTGTCTGAGAAGTTATTCATCTCTCCTTCAGTTCTGCATAATAATCTTGCTAGTATCCTACTTTGTAGGTTTTTCCCTTTCAGCACTTTAAATATATCATGCCATGCCCTTCTGACCTGCAAAATTTCTGCAGAAAAAATCAGCTGATAGGGTTCTCTTCTACGTGACTTTTTTTTCTCTTGCTGCACTTACAATGCAAATGTTAGTACATTTGATACTGTTTTAGAAGTCCCTTAAACTGTTCTTATTTTGTTTTTCTCTTTGCTGCTCTAATTGATTCCCATTTTCTATTTTCCAGAACTCATGCATTCTTCTGTATGACCTAGTCTGCTGTTAATTCACTCTAGTATGTTTTTCATTTCAGCTATTGTATTCTTCAGCTCTGACTGGTTCTTTTTTATATTTTCTAATTCCCTGTTAGAATTCTCACTGTGTTCATCTACTCTTTTCTCTAGTTCAGTTAGCAGTCTTATTATTATTGTTTTGAACTCTTTATCTGGTAAATTATTTATCTCTGTTTCATTAGTTGCTTTCTCAGGGTTTTTTTTTTTTTTTTTTTCTTGTTCTTTCATTTAGAATAAATTTCTCTGTTTTCTCATTTTGCTTAACTTTCTCTGTCTCTATGAGATTAGGTGAAGCAGCTACCTATCCTGGTTTGAAGCAGTGTCCTTGTGTGGGAGGGTCCCTGTGTAGTCTATGTGTGCCCAGTGGCTTTGATGGGAGAGGTAGATCTGAAGTGAGCACGGGTCACGGGTCACATTTTCCCCCAGGATGTGCTATATCACCTTGGTGGGAGGTGGGGCTGGAGTTGGAATGGCTAGAGCCAGAGCCAGGTGTGAGCCAGGGCTTCTCTATGCTCAGTGGTTGTCACCACCCTATCAAGGGCAGGGTCAGGTCCCGAAGTGCTGGAGTGGAAGCCCTCAGGATCAGGTCAAGCTGATGCCTTCCCCTCTTAGTGTGTGCTCTCCCCTCTTCCCAGCATCAGCAACTTCACCCCAGGGGGAGCATCACTGGAGCAAGATGAGCCCCAGCAGGTACCCAGTTCAGGCCACTGCACATACCGGGATCGTCCCAGCACAACAGTCAGAGCTCCAGGCCACTTCTGATCTGCTGCCTCCATGAACCCCATTAATGGCCACCCTCGTCCTGTTTGGATGTCATGCCAGGTTCAAGCAGGCTCCATCCCCCCTCGACTGTGCACTCTCCTCAGCAACGGCAGTCTTTGCCCATGTCAGGAGCTGCACAAAGCTAAAGGTGCTACAGTGGATGCTCAGCATGGGCTGGGGCACACACTGGGATTGGGGGAAGCCAGCCAGAGCCCTGCAGTTTCACTCTGCTTCCTTCACCTTATTTTGGACACAAGCAAGCATTTGTACACTCTGTACAAGTGGGGTCTTGGTTTCTTACAGCCCTCCTGTTAGTCCCACTGGTTTTCAAACCAGCTAAGGTAAGGGGACTTGTCTTCTTAATGTGGGACCCCAGGGCTGGGGCACCCAATATGTGGTTCAAACTACTCACTCCACAGGTAGGATCTCTGAGCCCATGCAATTCCCCCCTCTTCTGTGCCCCTTCCTAGGGGCACAGCCCCTGACTTGATCACTTCTCTCCCCTTCCTGCTCAACTGTGTGTGAATCTTTCTTTACAGCCTTGGTTGTATGAGAGTTTCTACCAGTCTCTAGTTTGTTTTCAGTGAGGATTGTTCCACATGTAGAATTTTTTTTTTTTTTTTTTTTTTTCCTTGCATTATGCGGGCCTCTCACTGTTGTGGCCTCTCCCATTTGCGGAGCACAGGCTCCGGACGCGCAGGCTCAGTGGCCATGGCTCACGGGCCCAGCCGCTCCGCGGCATGTGGGATCTTCCCGAAACGGGGCACGAACCCGCGTCTCCTGCATCGGCAGGCGGACTCTCAAGCACTGCGCCACCAGGGAAGCCCCCACATGTAGAATTTTGTTTTTTGGATGTGTTTATTGGGGGAGGTAGCTCAACACCCTCCTACTCCTTCATCTTGATGTCCTTCGAAGGACCTTTAGATTATAATTTAAAAGAATCATTTTGGCTTTTGGATGAGAGAAAGGGCAGAAACAAGGAGACCAGTTAAGAGCTTATTGCAATATTCCTGGGAATGATGTGTTGTAATAGAGTGGAAATTACAACGGGAATAGTGATAAGAAGTTAGCTTTTGGATGTATGTCAAAAGAAAAGCTGACTGGATTTGCTAATGGGTTGGATCTAGGATTTGAGAAAGATAAGTCAAACAGGTCTTCAAGGATTTTGGCCTGAGAAACAAAACATAGATATGATATTTACTGAAATGGAAGCAAAACAGGAGAGAAAGATTTGGGGGGAAATTAAGAGTTCATCTTGGGTCATATTAAGTTTGAGATGTTTACTAGACATCCACATAGGATGTTGAGTATAGTTGGAACATGAGTATGGAATGCAGAGAAGTTGGGCTAGAGATAAATTTCAGAGTTATCAGTCTAGAGATGGTATGTTGTATTAGGAGACTGAATGAGATCACTCGGAGTGAATGTAGATACAGAAATCCAAGGGTTGAGGTCAGAAGTTCTCTAATGGTTAGAAGTAAAGAACATGAGAAACACCCAGAAAAAGAGACTGAAAAGAAGTAATCAACAAGAACAGGAGTTAGCAAATTGTATACTTTAAACATGTGCAGTTTATTCATATCAATTATACCTCGATAAAGTGTTTAAGAAAGACTGGCAAGGGAGAAAGTACAGACAGGTGGTAATAGAGACAGCTCTTTTGAGGACTCAAACTACACAAGGAAAGGGTGAAATGGAGTTGTGCCTGGAAAGGCACGGGAATGTCAAGGTTTTGTTTTAAGATGGGAAACATTACAGCATGCTTGTTCACTGATGGGAATAACCCAGTAGGGAGGGAAAATTGATAATACTGTAGAGAGAGGGGACAACTGCAGAAGCAGTATCCTTCAAAGGGCCAGAGGACATGGGATCAGTGCATGCAGGGGGTTAGGCCTTAGGCAGGAGGGAAGGCAGGAAGTGTGGGCACAGGTGCAAGGGTGGATGTGGTGTGGGAGTTTGGGGAAGGATTCCTTTTTTTTTTTTTTTTAAGATTTACTATTTATTTATTTATTTAATTTATTTTCAGCTGCATCAGGTCTTAGTTGTGGCACATGGGAACTTCGTTGAGGCATGCGGGATCTTTCGTTGTAGTGCATGGGCTCTTCATTGTGGCACGTGGGCTTCTCTCTAGTTGTGGTGTGTAGGTTTTCTCTTTTCTAGTTGTGGCACACAGGTTCCAGAGTGTGTGGGCTCTGTAGTTTGCAGCACATGGGCTCTCTAGTTGAGGCACATGAGCTCAGTAGTTGTGGCACACAGGCGTAGTTGCCCCGTGGCATGTGGGATCTTAGTTCCCCGACCAGGGATCGAACCTGCATCCCCTGCACTGTAAGGCAGATTCTTTACCACTGGACCACCAGGGAAGTCCCAAGGAAGGATTCTTTTGATTTCTCAGTAAAATCAAAAGTAAGATCATCAGCCAAGAGTGAAGAATGGCAAGAGGTTTTGGAGATTTGAGAGGGAAATGTGTGAAATAGTTGTCTTGGAGTGTAGGAGAGAGGGTAAAGCTAGGAAAACAGCACTGAAGGCCCACTAGAAGAATGAATTTTCTAGTGAGACCAGTCTGTATGGTTGGACATTTTTCTTCATTCACATGTACTTGGGAAGTAGGTCCTGTTCCTTCAGATTCCTATCCATCAGAGGTTCTTGCTGGCCTTCAGCAAAATAGCCTCTGCTCTGCTGCTCACTTGCTCTATCTCCTTACTCTTAAACTTAGTGTTTTATATGCTGGTTTGCTTCTTGCCCATCCTTGCTATGTGTCTATACTTAGAACAACGCCTGGTACACAGTAGGTGTTGAAGGCACAAAGTCTGAGGGCTTCTCCTCTTCCCGAGAAAAAGATTTCACCTATATACACCCTCCATCTCGGCCATCTCGGCCAGTTTCTCCCGTTGGCCCCTTACACTTCTCCACCTTGCTGTGGCCTGGGAGACTGTACAATTACATCTATGGGCAACTTGCTTTCTGGCTTTGGTTGGGGCCAGTGAGGACCACTGGCCGGAGAGTGAGGTCACAGCGTTTATTCTCTTGCCTCATTCCCTGTGGTCACCTCAGGCTGGCTGTATATATCAACTGAAGGTCAAAAATTAGCTGTCTCTCCTTCCCTTCTCTCCCCTCATCCCTTCAGGGAGAGGTGTGGTAACACTTCTATTACTAGCCTCTGGTAGACTAACCTTTTGTGGTTTCCTTACACCCTGCTCTGGCTTATGTAAATAATCCTTTTATTAAATCCCCTTGGAATTATCCTAATTTGTGTGTGCTATCTGTTTCCTGCTGGAACTCTGACAGGATCCCTATCTGTAAATAATGATTTTAATAACTCTCTGAATTCCGTTAGTGCCTTGCTACTCAAATGTGGCCAAGGGCCAGCAGCATACCATCACCTGGGAGCTTATAAGAAATTCAGAATCTCAGGCCCCACCCCAGACCTACCAATTCAGGATTAGCACTTTTAAATGATTCCCTGGTGATTCCTATACACGTTAAATCTAAGCAGCAGACATTAGAGTAGAGTACTCTGAGTTTTACTGAAGCTCTTTTGGGTACAAAAAACCCAAGAACTCACTCAGACTACCTCAGACAATGGGGTCTTTCATCCCAGGCAGTGAAGGAGAGAGACTTGAACAGAAATATAGGAATAGGACCCAGGAAAATGTGAAGGCTCATGGAGACGAGGCCCAGAGGGTCAGCGTGGACCTTGGAGACTCAGCAAGGGGAGTCTGCAGGTCTTTGCTGCTCTGGACCAGGTGCAATACTCTCCACGCATGCTTCACATTCCATGACCAACTAGATTCCTCACCATTTACTCTATCTTTTTGCCAGAGTTCTAGTTCACTTGTAGCTTTGCCTGACTTCTAATCTGAGTTCACTTATGCCCATGATGTGCTCTTGGTCTGTCTCATAACCTTATGTTGCTGACAACCTAAATTTCAGTTTCAGAGAATAAGAACATTATCTGCCCAATTTGTCCCTGTTTGGGCAGAGCTTTTTGCACTAGCCTCTCTCACAGGCTAATGGCTAGCCTTTGGGTTAGCTGCCAATTCCTGATTCAGCAGGCGCTGGGTAATATGGTATAAAACCTGTCTGCTCTGGCCTGTCTGATCGGCAGGGGCTGTGGAAGAAAATCACACTATGATTACATGTCTAGTTAAAAATGGTCTTAAAAAATATGAAACAGGGTTTTCAAAACTTGGTTGCAGGCTTTTTCCCCTTTACCTGTACCACCACCTCCAGCCCCACCTTCCCAGGAACATCTACATCCTCTGGTGGACTCTGACAGTCTACCAGACTTCCCAGGACTTCCCCACACTTCCCAGGAACATCTGCATCCTCTGGTGGACTCTGACAGTCACAGAGACAACCTTCATGTTCAGGATATTTCAAATGTTGTATAACAAAATTAACTACATTTAATTAAACTTACCCATTTTTTATAGCCCCAAACAAATCTAAAATGCTAGGTTAAGCTTATGAGAGAGCAGTCCTCCAAAGCACTCTGCTGCTGAGTGTATCTGCTCAGAGACTTACACATCTTAGGGATCGTTTTACATGAGTGAGTCTGATGAATGGCCTCTCTGCCTCAATTAAGCATTAAGCAAGAATTGGTCTTTGGGTCACAGGCCAAGAAACTACCCATATCCTCCATCCTTCCTGTACTCCAGCAACAGCTTTCTCATTCAAAGAGCAGTCTTCCTTTTCCTGCCTGCTCTTTTCATAATGCACTGAAATTATGAATTTTCTTCTCTTTTTCCCTTTACTACATGACAGCAGGGGAGGGGACTGCTCTATTTCTCTTAAGTACAGGGCCTGGCATACAGTAGTTGCTGTATTAACATTTATTGAATGAATGACTGAATGAATGCTTTTGCTCATTGGTTAAGTGCTTCTCTCACATTTTCCTGTGAAGAACCCCAAGTCTCAGTGGATTTCTTGCTCCACAGGACTTGGAGAAGGCTGTAGGTCTGTTTCACATTTCTTCTCACCTTGTGCCCAGCCTGAAGCAGTATCCTCTCTGGTCCATGGTGGTCTCAAGGTAGAAGAAGAGTGTAAGAGGGCTGATGGAAGCATAAGAGCACCTTAAAGCCTCTGCTTATAACAGGCACACAGTCACTTCCACCACACTTCGCGGGCTAAAGTCAGTCACAGGCTCAAGCCCAACGTGAGCAGAGTGGGAAATTCATGCTTCTCCAAGGCAGGGAGGGGATGGAGCTGCTGTCTGCTGAACAACAATGCCCAAGCTTTCTATCGGCACTATTCCCATGTTCTAATTCATTTTCAAATCAGCAAACTAAAATCCCCCACAACGTATATATTAAGTCAGGATCCATTCAGTTCCAGGAACAAAATACAATTCAAAGTAGTTTATGCAAAAAAGAAACTTACTGACCCATAATTAGGAAGTACAAGGAGCAGATACAGTTGAAGCCAAAGGGTTCAAATGATGCCATCAGGGCTCTCTCTCCATCTCTCCACTCTGCTCACCTCACGGTGTTGGTCTTATTCTCTCCAACCTCTCAGAAGCAGCCTCCATTTGACCAGAAAAAATTGTTGCCAAAGGTCCCAGATTGACATCATCCCTTTTTAGGAATTCCCCATGGGTAAGGAATCTTTCTTTCATATTCTGTACTTTACTCTCAAGGAAGGAGTCTTTCTGTCCTTACCTGAGTATTATACCCACATCTGGGCCAATCTCTGAGTCTAGGGAATAGCTTGGCCAGTCAGATTTAGGTCATGCGCCCCCAACTCCACCACAGCTAAAACAGTAACAATTTAGTCTACCGAAATATATATTTGTTACCTGAGTTTTCAAACAGCACTATTCTGATGTTTTAACCAGTTTTCAAATTTCAGCAAACTAAAGTTCCTTACAATGTATGTATTAGTCGGGATCCATTCAGGTCTAGGGACAGAATACAGTGCAAACTAGTTTATGAACCAAAGGCCTTGCAGTATATTTATTCAATGCTTACATATATAGAGTAAAAAAATAAGTAAAAATTCCTTATTTGGATTAGAAAAAACAAAATCTAAAACTGCACAGAGTGAATTCAGTGGTCAACCTTTAGTTTTGTGTTTTTAAAATTAATTAATTATTTTTGTCTGTGTTGGGTCTTCATTGCTGTGTGCAGGGGCTACTCTTCGTTGCAGTGCACACGCTTCTCGTTGCGGTGGCCTCTCTTGTTGCGGAGCATGGGCTCTAGGTGCATGGGCTTCAGCAGTTGTGGCGCCTGGGCTTAGTTGCTCCACGGCATGGGGCATCTTCCTGGACCAAGGCTCAAACCCATGTCGCCTGCATTGGCAGGCAGATTCTTAACCACTGCACCACCAGGGAAGGCCAAACCTTTAGTTTATATACTCTTGCATCTTTTTGCCCTTTGAAAATATTCAAGAGATCCTGTACCAGCAACCTTAATTTCAAAATCATCCAGGTTGTTACAACCCAAATTCCTTTCTCATCTGTTTTCTCCATTATAGTCATTCTTGCCCATTGTAGCCATTTCATCCAGTTCTCATTTCCACCATTTTATATCCTTCCCACCAGAGGTAACAGAGCAATGCACTACCACACACTTTCAAAAACTGTCTTGGTGTTTTACTGTCCATTCATTAATTCAAAAAGCCTTTACTGAACCTATTATAGGGCAGGTGCTGTGTCTGGCTCTGGGGATACACAGGAGGGATAAAACACATTCCTTATGCTCTCAAGAAACTTGTCTTACAACAGAGGCAACAGGCTTATAAACAAATGTCTTCAACATTACATAATAAGCACTGCAACAGAAGTAAGAAACATGCCAGATCAATGCTATGAAGAGAATTCTGACAACACAGAAGATTGGCCTAGAAAAATGTGAGGCAGGAACCACAATAACCAGTTAGGATATCACTGCAGAAATCTGAGCAGGTCATGATGAGAATCTAACTCTGCCTGAAAGCAGAAGCTGTGAAGACAGAGAAGAAACAATGGAGATAAGAGAGTCATTATGAAGAAGAATCAATAGAACCATCAAAGTGAAGGGTGGGGAAAGGGAGAAGCTGAGGAGTCGTCAAGTTTCTCATTTTGAGGACTAAAAGATGTTGGTGTTGCTCATGAGGATACCAAGCAAGAAAGTAGGAGAAACTTTTCAGAGACAAATATGGACTTAGGCTGAGAGGGAAGCAATTATGGATATTCCCTTCCTTGGATTCATGAATCATTTGTACCAGTAAGCAAAAATTATTTTTGTTTGTGCATGGAGTGGAAAGTAGGAAAGGGAGAGAATAAGGAGAAGGTGACAAACCATGATCAAATCAGTGGTGTCATGCCAAGGCACAGATTTCTTTCCCTGTGAAGAATTTGCCAGTTACTTATAATGAAAAGAGGCTCTGTGTTATTCTACTCATTATCAGGAGCTGGCTCTGGGCAGGGATCTGTGGTACCTGCTGAAAAAGGCACTTGTAGAAGACCTATAGCATACTAGGTGCTCACTAACAGATCTGGTTTTAGATCACAAAGTCTTCAGAGTCAGGATTTCTATTTATAAATGGCTACCAAGTCTGCAAGTGTAAGTTAAATGATATCTTTAGGAAGGCTAATTTAAGAATATGAAAGATTCACTGTTTCAGGAATTGGGCAAGCATTTTTTTTCCTCCCAGTACGCGGGCCTCTCACTGTGGTGGCCTCTCCCATTGTGGAGCACAGGCTCCGGACGCGCAGGCTCAGCGGCCATGGCTCACGGGCCCAGCCGCTCCACGGCATGTAGGATCTTCCCGGACCGGGGTACGAACCCGTGTCCCCTGCATCGGCAGGCGGACTCTCAACCACTGCGCCACCAGGGAAGCCCTGGCCAAGCATTTTAATCTTAAGAAACTTCCCTTGAGAATGCTCTCATATTTCTGGATACAATGAAAACATTAATATTTTATTTTATAGGAAATATGTTTATTATTGATCATGGCAATTAAAAAATATTCATTTTTTCTCAGGGTTGGTCCATCATACTCATCATACTCTTTCTCTGAGCAATTTTGTTTAATATTACAGAGAAACTTCTGTATGGTAAGCAAAACAGGAATTTCCAACAATGAAACAAGGTCTCTAGAACTTGCCAGTAAAACAAAGGAAGCATTTCCAGTGATAAGATGTAGGAACCCATGGATAAAACCTAACAGAGCACAGGCTGGAAAATGGGATCAGGAAATTTTATAATCCACCGTCACTGTGAGTTTGCTCTGGGATGGTGCAAGCATGGCCTGTGAAAGGGGCTTAGAGGTATGATAGCTCCTGTCTGAAGAATGGGTCCTTTGGGCATGGGACTCATGTTACCTACGTGCCCCAAAGCCAACTGTTTTTTCAACTTCTTGCCCACATAATCATGACTAGAGGTTTCAAGGAGAAGACAAGAGCAAGTACTATTTAGCTTTGACTTCTGAGCAGATATAACACCAGCTCTTCATCCTCGGCTAAAGACAGGCCTGTATCCAAAGGCTCTGAGGTTTCCCACTTGGTCTTCTTTCTGTCATGACTTGTGGGTCCCACGTCTTCCACTTCACTGTCGTTCTTCTTCCTCATTGCCTGCTTCTTCTTGGTATCACTGGTGGGAACAAATCCAATGATTTACTTTATAAATAAATAAATCCATTATTGTGAAGTCAAACACTTAAAATAGAACAAAATTACCAATAACAGATACTTGGTAAAGTGATATTATTCAAGAGGAAAAGAAGCTATAACAACATCAGGCTATCTGTGTCATAGTAACTACCTTCCCATTAACAGACGTGGGGAGGGGGCCTATCATATACCAGGCACTGTGCAGGGTACATTGTATACACCGTGTCATCCAATCCTCACAGTAATTCTAGGAAGCTCTGGATATATCATTCACAATATGAGCACACCAGTTGGCCCACATTCTGGCTCCAGACTGGCTCCAATCTGTGCTTGTCCTGTCACATCAAACCATCTCTATAGAGTTAGGTTATCATTTAGGTAGCAGTAATATCTGTTGTGATATATAGATCATGAATAAAATAGAACCTGAAATGTTAAGTTACAAATTACTTAAGACATCAAGTAAATCTTCCCCATTTAAATCTGTACCTAAGACTCACAAATGGTCTGAAGAAAACATAAACACTACTGCAGTATTAGGCACACACTTGAGGCACAGACCATAAAAATAAAACTAATTTCTGAAGGTAGAGAAAATCACTTGATACATTAAAATCAGAAGAGAAAGCAAAACATCCTCAAGGCATTTTAACATACCATCATCATGTTCAAAGATAACCGAATTATTGGATACAAGTTTAAAACAAAATAAAAAATCCATCTAGTAGCAATGGCAGTAGCAACTATTTATTAAGGGCTTACCAAGGGTCTGGCACTGTGCTACATGCTTTACATAGACTACAACATTTATCTTCATGACAATCCTTGGTGTGGTGAGCACCAGCCTCATTCTACAATGAGGTTAAAAGAGGTTAAATGACTGAACCTAGATTATGCACATGGAATTCAAACCCAGAGCTGAATTACTCTAAATTCAGCCCCAAAGTCAAACAATTGAAAGCAAAATGTATTCCAAGCATAGGATGTATTCCAAAAGAGAATAAATTGCTCAAGTTACAATGGACTCTATTATGCCTTAAGCAGATAGTGGGGATATCAAAGTGAATGTGCCTAATCAGCATATCCAGTTCTGACCAGCCTGAAGCAAAACTGTAAACTATTTCCCCATTCACCTCCCAGAAATGCCCAGTACTCTGACTCAGCAGCCATTCTCTCTCACCACTGGAGGAAAGCCAAACTATGAGGTTATTTAAAGCTACAAATAATCATATTTTAAAAGGGTGGGTATGTACCTACAGAGATGAACACGAAAGAGTTCCCTATAATGGGAATTCAGTCAGTAAACAAAGTTACTCTTAGTGGAAAGAGGACTTTAAAAAAAAGTACTGAGTCCTAAAATCTGCTTGATTATGGCCAGTATGGTGCCAATTCCACCGGGCTAGAGTACCATGATTTGTTTGGAACAAGTTAATACTGATTTTTGCCCTGCCTGTATTTCAAGTGCATCTAAGAGCAGCTCATCAGAAGCAGCCTAATTAGTGGGCTTTATTAACGCCTCCTTTCTTAATGTGCTCCTGCACACTATATTCTGTGCAGGAAATAGCTGGTTCAGATACTAAAAAAAAAGATGGAAAATTTATGTAGATGGAAAATATTTTCAGAATTAGCAGCACTGCTGCTTTGTGGACCAGTTCAAATTTTAAAAAGATATTTTATACTACTTTCCATAGCAAAGAAGTGGTAATTGGTAGAACAAATTAATTATTAAATAATGATTTAGATATTCTACAGGTAACTTACTAAAAAGGGGGAAAATGTTATGAATCTAGAAAATATTCATTTCCCAAAAGGGAATAATGTAATAAATCTGGTAAACATTTAGTCAGAATATGGTCATAATTTGGTATCTTCAGAAAAGGACTCAGGGGGACCTTCAAGATGGTGCAGGAGTAAGACACGGAGATCACCTTCCTCCCCACAGATACATCAGAAATACATCTACATGTGGAACAACTCCTACAGAACACCTACTGAACACTGGCAGAAGACCTCAGACTTCCAGAAAGGCAAGAAACTCCCCATGTACCTGGGTAGGGCAAAAGGAAAAAGAAAAAACAGAGACAAAAGAATAGGGACAGGACCTGCACCAGTGGGAGGGAGCTGTGAAGGAGGAAAAGTTTCCACACGCTAAGAAGCCTCTTCACTTGTGGAGATGGTGGAGGGAGAACAGTGGGGGGAAGCTTCGGAGCCATGGAGGAGAGCTCAGCAACAGGGGTGCAGAGGGAAAAGCGGAGAGATTCCCACACACAGGATCAGTGCCAACCAGCACTTAGCAACATGAGAGGCCTGTCTGCTCACCAGCCAGGGTGGAGGGGTGGGGCCGGGAGCTGAGGCTTGGGTTTCCGAGGTCAGGCCCCAGGGAGAGGACTGGGGTTGGCTGCGTGAACACAGCCTGAAGGAGGCTAGTGTGCCACAGCTAGCTGGGAGGGAGTCTGGGGTAAAGTCTGGAACTGCCTAAGAGGAAAGAGACCATTGTTTCGGGGGTATGTGTAGAGAGAGGATTCAGAGCACCGCCTAAATGAGCTCCAGAGATGGGCACAAGCCGTGCTTAACAGCTTGGACCCCAGAGACAGCCATGAAGCACTAAGGCTACTGCTGCTGCCACCAACAATCCTGTGTCCAAGCACAGGTCACTATCCACACCCCTCCACCGGGAGCCTGTGCAGCCCGCCACTGCCAGGGTCCCGTGATCTAGGGACAACTTCCCCAGGAGAACACATGGCATGCCTCAGGCTGTTGCAATGTCATGCTGGCCTCTGCTGCCGCAGGCTCGCCCCACATTCCAATTATGACCACCATACCCGTCCCTCCCCCTGGCCTGAGTGAGCCACAGCCCCTAATCAGCTGCTGCTTTAACCGCCTCCTGGCTGGGCAGGGAAGATACCTGAGGGTGACCTACATGCAGAGGTGAGGCCAAAACAAAGCTGAACCCCAGGACTGTGCAAACAAAGAAGAGAAAGGGAAATTTCTCCATGCAGCCTCAGGAGCAGCGGATTAAATCCCCACAATCCACTTGATGTACCCTGCTGCGGTTGAATACCTGAATAGACAACGAATTGTCCCAAAATTGAGTGGTAGACTTTAGGAGCAACTGTAGACTTGGGGTTTGCTGTGTGAGACTGATTTGTTTCTGATATTTATGTTTATCTTAGTTTATTTTTTAGAGCTTGTTATCATTGGTGGATTTGTTTATTGGTTTGGCTGCTCTCTTCTTTATTTTCTGAATTATTATTTTCTTTATGTTAATAATTTTAAAATTTTTTCTTATTATTCTTAAATTTTTTTTCTTTCTTTTCTTCTCCCTTTTCTTTTGAGCCGTGTGGCCGACAGGGTCTTGGTGCTCCAGCCTGGTGTCAGGCCTGAGCCTCTGAGATGGGATAGCCAAGTTCAGGACACTGGGCCACCAGAGACCTCCCGGGCCGAGTAATATCAATTGGCAAGAGCTCTCCCAGAGATATCCATCTCAGTGCTAAGACCAGCTTCACCCAATGGCAAGCAGTTGGATGCCCACGCCAAACAACTAATAAGAAAGGAACACAACCCCACTGATTAGCAGAGAGGCTGCCTATAATCATACTAACTTGACAGACACCCTAAAACACACCACTGGATGTGGCCCTGCCCACTAGAGAGACAAGATCGAGACTCACCCACCAGAACACAGGCACCAGTCCCCTACACCAGGAAGCCTACACAATCCACTGAACCAACCTCATCCATTGGGGGCAGACACCAAAAAACAACATGAATTACAAAACTGCAACCTGTGAAAAGGAGAACACAAACACAGTAAGTTAAAACAAATTGAGAAGACAGAGAAATATGCAGCAGATGAAGGAGTAAAGTTAAAAACCCACCAGACCAAACAAATGAAGAGTAAATAGACGGCCTACTAGAAAAAGAATTCAGAGTAATGCTAGTAGAGATAATCCAAAATCTTGGAAATAGAATGGAGAAAATACAAGAAGCATTTAACAAGGACCTAGAAGAACTAAAGAGCAAAAAATGATGAACAACACAATAAACAAAACTAAAAATTCTCTAGAAGGAATTAATAGCAAAATAACTGAGGCAGAAGAACGGAGTGACCCAGAAGATAAAATAGTGGAAATAACTAGCACAGAGCAGAATAAAGAAAAAAGAATGAAAAGAATTGAGGACAGTCTCAGAGACTTCTGGGAGAAAATTAAACACACTAACATTCGAATTACAGGGGTCTCAGAAGAAGAGAAAAAGAAAGGGTGTGAGAAAATATTTGAAGAGATTATAGTTGAAAACTTCCCTAACAAGGGAATAGTCAAGTCGAGGAAGTGCAGAGAGCCCCATACAGGATAAATCCAAGGAAAAACACAACAAGACACATATTAAGCAAACTATCAAAAACTAAATACAAAGAAAAAATATTAAAAGCAGCAAGGGAAAAGAAACAAATAACATACAAGGGAATCCCCATAAGGTTAGCAGCTGATCTTTCAGCAGAAACTCTGCAAGCCAGAATGGAGTGGCAGGACATATTTAAAGTGATGAAAGGGAAAAACCTCCAACCAAGATTACTCTACCTGGTAGGAATCTCATTCAGATTTGAAGGAGAAATTAAAATATTTAGAGACAAGAAAAAGTTAAAGAGAATTCACCACCACCAAACCAGCTTTACAACAAATGCTAAAGGAACTTCTCTAGGCAGGAAACACAAGAGAAGGAAAAGACCTACAAAAACAAACCCAAATCAATTCAGAAAATGGTAATAGGAACATACATATCGATAATGACCTTAAATGTAAATGGATTAAAAGCTCCAATCAAAAGACATAGACTGGCAGAATGGATAAAAAAACAATACCCATATATGTGCTGTCTACAAGAGTCACACTTCAGACCTAGGGACACATTCAGACTGAAAGTAAGAGGATGGAAAAAGATATTCCATGCATGCAAATCAAAAGAAAGCTGGAGTAGCAATTCTTATATCAGACAAAATAGACTTTAAAATAAGGACTATTACAAGAGCCAAAGAAGAACGCTACACAATGATCAAGGGATCAATCCAAGAAGAAGACATAACAACTGTAAATATTTATGCATCCAACATAGGAGCACCTCAATACATAAGGCAAATGCTAACAGCCGTAAAGGGGAAATCAAAAGTAACACAATAATAGGGGATTTAACACCCCACTTTCACCAATGGACAGATCATCCAAAATGAAAATAAATAAGAAAACACAAGCTTTAAATGACACATTAGACAGATGGACTTAATTGATATTAATAGGACATTCCATCCAAAAACAACAGAATACACTTTCTCAAGTGCTCATGGAACATTCTCCAGGATAGATCATATCTTGTGTAACAAATCAAGCCTTGGTAAATTTAAGAAAAATGTAATCATACCAAGTATCCTTTCTGACTACAACACTATGAGACAGGATATCAATTACAGGAAAAAAACTGTAAAAAATGCAAACACATGGAGGTTAAACAATATGCTACTAAATAACCAAGAGATCATTGAAGAAATCAAAGAGGGAATAAAAAATACCTAGAAACAAATGACAATAAAAACACGATGACCCAAAACCTACAGGATGCAGTAAAAGCAGTTCTAAGAGGGAAGTTTACAGCAATACAATCCTACCACAAGAAACAAGAAACATCTCAAGTAAACAACCTAACCTTACACCTAAAGCAATAAGAGAAAAAGAAAAAAAAACCTCAAAGTTAGCAGGAGGAAAGAAATCATAAAGATCAGATCAGAAATAAATGAAAAAGAAATGAAGAAAATAATAGTAAAGATCAATAAAAATAAAAGCTGGTTCTTTGAGAAGTTAAACAAAATTGATAAACTATTAGCCAGACTCATCAAGAACAAAAGGGAGAAGACTCAAATCAACAAGATTTAGAAATGAAAAAGGAGAAGTAACAACTGACACTGCAGAAACACAAAGGATCATGAGAGATCAATACAAGCCAGCTATATGCCAATAAACTGGACAACCTGGAAGAAATGGACAAATTCTTAGAAAAGTACAACCTTCCAAGACTGAAACAGTTAGAAATAGAAAATATAAACAGACCAATCACAAGCACTGAAATTGAAACTGTGATTAAAAATCTTCCAACAAATAAAAGCCCAGGACCAGATGGCTTCACAGGCGAATTCTATCAAACATTTGGAGAAGAGCTAACACCTATCCTTCCAAAAAATAGCAGAGGGAGGAACATTCCCAAACTCATTCTACGAGGCCACCATCACCCTGATACCAAAACCAGACAAAGATGTCACAAAAAAAAGAAAACTACAGGCCAATATCACTGATGAACATAGATGCAAAAATCCACAACAAAATACTAGCAAACAGAATCCATTAAAAGGATCACACACCATGATCAAGAGGGATTTACCCCAGGAATGTGAGGATTTTTCAACATATGCAAATCAATCAATGTGATACACCATATTAAAAAACTGAAGGATAAAAACCATATGATAATCTCAATAGATGGAGAAAAAGCTTTTGACAAAATTCAACATCGATTTATGATAAAAACTCTCCAGAAAGTGGACATAGAGGGAACCTACCTCAACATAATAAAGGCCATATATGACAAATCCACAGCCAACATCGTTCTCAATGGTGAAAAACTGAAACCATTTCCTCTAAGATTAGGAACAAGACAAGGTTGTCCACTCTCACCACTATTATTCAACATAGTTTTGGAAGTTTTAGCCACAGCAAGCAGAGAAGAAAAAGAAATAAAAGGAATCCAAATCAGAAAAGAAGAAGTAAAACTGTCACTGTTTGCAGATGACATGACACTATACATAGAGAATCCTAAAGATGCTACCAGAAAACTACTAGAGCTAATCAATGAATTTGGTAAAGTAGCAGGATACAAAATTAATGCACAGAAAGCTCTGGCATTCCTATACACTAATGACAAAAAATCTGAAAGAGAAATTAAGGAAACAATCCCATTTACCACTGCAACAAAAAGAATAAAATATGTAGGGATAAACCTACCTAAGGAGACAAAAGACACGTATGCACAAAATCTATAAGACACTGATGCAAGAAATTAAAGACGATACAAACAGATGGAGAGATATACCATGTTCTTGGATTGGAAGAATCAACATTGTGAAAATGACTCTACTGCCCAAAGCAATCTACAGATTCAATGCAATCCCTATCAAACTACCAATGGCATTTTTCACAGAACGATAACAAAACATTTCACAATTTGTGTGGAAACACAGAAGATCCTGAATAGCCAAAGAAATCTTGAGAAAGGAAAATGGAGTTGGATGAATCAGGCTCCCTGACTTCAGACTATACTACAAAGCTACAGTAATCAAGACAGTATGGTACTGGCACAAAAACAGAAATATAGGTCAATGAAACAGGATAGAAAGCCCAGAGATAAACCCATGAACATACGGTCACCTTATCTTTGATAAAGGAGGAAAGAATATACAATGGAGAAAACAGAGCCTCTTCAATAAGTGGTGCTGGGAAAACTGGACAACTACATGTAAAAGAATGAATTAGAACACTTCCTAGCACCATACACAAAAATAAACTCAAAATGGATTAAAGACCTAAATGTAAGGCCAGACACTATAAAACTCTTAGAGGAAAACAGGCAGAACTCTCTGTGACATAAATCACAGCAAGATCCCTTTTGACTCACTTCCTAGAGTATTGGAAATAAAAACAAAAATAAACAAATGGGACCTAATGAGTCTTAAAAGCTTTTGCACAGCAAAGGAAACTACAAACAAGATGAAAAGACAACTCTCAGAATGGGAGAAAATATTTGCAAATGAACCAACTGACAAAGGATTAATCTCCAAAATGTAAAAGCAGCTCATGCAGCTGAATATGAAAACAGCAAATAACCCAATCCAAAAATGGGCAGAAGACCTAAACAGACATTTCTCCAAAGAAGATAAACAGATTGCCAACAAACACATGAAAGGATGCTCAACATCACTACTTATTAGAGAAATGCAAATCAAAACTACAAGGAGATATCACCTCACACCGGTCAGAATGGCCATCATCCAAGAATCTACAAAGAATAAATGCTGGAGAGGGTATAGTGAAAATGGAACTCTCTTGCACTGCTGCTGGGAATGTAAATTGATACAGCCACTATGGAGAACACGATGGAGGTTCTTAAAAAAACTAAACATAGAGCTACCATATGACCCAGCAATCCCACTACTGGGCATATACCCTGAGAAAACCATAATCCAAAAAAGTCATATACCACAATTTTCATTACAGTAGTATTTACAATAGCCAGGACATGGAAGCAACATAACTGCCCATCAACAGATGAATGGATAAAGAAGATGTGGCACATATATACAATGGAATATTACTCAGCCATAAAAAGTAACGAAACTGAGTTCTGTAGTGAGATGGATGGACCTGGAGTCTGTCATACAGTGAAGTAAGTCAGAAAGAGAAAAACAAATACCATATGCTAACACATATATGGAATGTAAAAAAAAAAGATTCTGATGAACCTAGAGGCAGGAAAGGAATAAAGATGCTGACCTAGAGAATGGACTTGAGGACACAGGGAGGGGGAAGGGTAAGCTGTGACAAAGTTAGAGAGTGGCATTGACATATATACACTACCAAATGTAAAATAGTTTGTGGGAAGCAGCTGCATAGCACAGGGAGATCAGGTGAGTGCTTTGTGACCACCTAGAGGGGTGGGATAAGAAGGGTGGGAGGGAGACGCAAGAGGGAGGGGATATGGGGATATATGTATATGTACAGCTGATTCACTTTGTTATACAGCAGAAACTAACAACACTGTAAAGCAACTATACTCCAAGAAAGACCTGAGAAGAAAAAAAAACTAAATAAAACATGACAGCTACTTCAACTTAAAAAATAAAATAAAAAATAATAAATTAAAAAATAATAATAAAAAGAAAAGGGCTCTTCTAAATGGTTTGGCACCAGAGGGTGATGTCAGCAACATGGCTAAATGAGATATCCTCGCTCATGTTCCCTCCCAACCACAATTTTTTTTGGCATCCGTCCATGGACAAGAGTGCCTTTGTGGGAGCTGTGGGATCTAGCACTATTACACTAAGAGGCCCGGGAAGAGTCTGTCCCAATCATGTGTCAGGTAAGAGGTATATAGACCTGTCCCAGCTGTGAATCCTGCAGTGGCCCACAAACCACTGCTGCAGTCCCTCTTGGCAGTCGAATAACAACATTTATATAATCAGCCACACATAAGTGAGCCTTTATGGAAGTCCAGGTCTCCTGTGGAGAAGTTCCAGCATACCAATGCAGCAAAAAAACACAAGTTTGGACACACTGGAGACAGTAAATGGAACAGTTTGACTTTATTCATATCAACCCTCCCCCAAGGTGGCACCGTTCAGAGCCAAGAAAGATCTTCTTGGCCTGTGATTTTTCCTATTGGGGAAAGTGAGAACCTATGAGTGAGTGAGTGCCTGGCTTCCCCTACTATACAAAACTTCCTCCCCATTTCTCTCTCACCCTATCCAGAGTACTAAATAATGAGCTGCATGGGGTGGGGACTGAGTGGGGAACAGGCTAGAAGAGTGGCAGATAGGACTCTCAGAGGTAATTAAAAGGACATGAATCCTACTAACTACACCATGAATTCCTTCAAGAAGCCCACCTACGAACTGCTGGAGATGCCCTGCATGTAGATCCCTCCAACTGGCCCATGGGCACCCCTAGGGCTCCATGGGCCTCACCCACACCCCTGTCCACCCTGTATCCAGCTCCCTGTAAGTGCTCCTGATGTTGGTGGTGAGAGTGAGCTTTGGCAGATAGCTAGTGAGCATGACCCAAACCTGCAGGTCAGGGAGAGGCCACAAGCTTCAGCTTTAGTATCACCCATGGGAAAACAAAAGGGAAGTTATCAGTATGCATCCTGGTGCATTGCAGAATGAAGAGAAGGTACACAAGCTTAAGGATTCTCCCACAAAAGGGAGCAAGAAGCACAGAGCAGGCATATCTATAGAAAGTCTAAGAAAGCCTCAGAATCCCTAGGAGGGCTGACAAAAGGTATTCTCTCCTGAAGGCAGTTAATAAAGAGTGGAGAAGTTGATTGCTACTGCAAATGTGACAACAGCAACACAAAACCTGAAACATGAAAAATCAAGGAAACATGACACCACCAAAGGATCACAATAATCTTCCAAAAACCTATCACAAAGACATGAAGATCTACAATTTACTGGATAAGGGATTCAAAATAGCTGTTTTAGGAAGCTCACTGAGGTACAAGAAAACACAGAAAGAAAATTCAACAAAATCAGGAAAACAGTACACAAAGTAAGAAATTCAACAAAGAGACAGAAATCATTAAAAAGTACCAAACAGAAACTCTGGAATTGAATAATACAATGAATGAAATGAAAATCTCAAAAGAGAGAATCAACAGCAAATGGATCAAAGAGAAGAAAGAATCTATGAGTTAGAAGACAGGAATTTTGACATTATCTAGTCAGGGGAGAACAAAAAAAAATAATAATAAAAAGAGTGAGGAAAGCCTGTGTGATCTATGGTAAATTCTCAAAGGAAACAACTTGTGAATTACTGGAATCCCAGAGGAAGAGGAGGAAGAAGGGGTAAGAAAACTTAAAGAAATCACAGCTGAGAAATTCCCTAATCTGTGTAAAGATCTGGATACCCAAGTTCATGAAGCTCATGGGTATCCAAACAAACTCAACTTAAAGAGATCTCCTCCAAGACATATTATAATAAAACTGTCAAAAATCAGAGAAAAAGACTGAATCTTAAAAGCAACAAGAGAAAAGAAACTTGCAGCTTACAAGGGAGTTCCCATAAGACTATTAGCATATTTCTCAGCAGAAACTTTACACGCCAAGAAAGAATGTGATGATATAAGCAAAAGTGTTGAAAGGAAAAAAACCTGCCAACCAAGAATGCAGTCATCCCTCAGAATTCATGGGGAATTGGTTTTGGTTCCCCCCTTCTTCCCCTTCCCAGTGATACCAAAATCTGCAGATGCTGAAGTACCTATATAAAATGGTGTAGTATTTGCATGTAACCTAGTCACATCCTCTCATATGCTTTAAATCATTCCTAGACTACTTTTAATACCTAATGAAATGTAAATGCTATGTAAACAGTTGCTGGTGCGTGGCAAATTAAGATTTTGGTTTTTGGAACTTTCTGGATTTTTTTTCCTTGAGTATTTTCGATTCACAGTTGGTTGAATGTGGATGTGGAACCCACTGATACAAAGGGCTGACTGTACTCTATCTGGCAATGTTGTCCTTCAGAAATGAAGGAGAGAGAAAGAGTATTGCAGACAAACAAAAGCTGAAGGAATCCATCACCACTAGACCTGCCTTAACAACAACAAATAAAAATGCTGAAAGGAGTTCAAGTTAAATCAAAGGATACTATTTAGTACATTAAAATATCCAAGACACTGGGTAAAGGTAAGTATACAGTTAAATTAAAAATATGCTACTACTGTAATATGGTGGTGTGTTCAACATTTAACTCTAGTATAAAGGTTAAAGGGCAACAGTATTAAAAATAACTATAGCTACAATACTGGTTAATAAATACACAATATAAAAGGAGGTAAATTGTGATATCAAAAACATAAGAAGAGGGGAGTAAAAGGGTAGAGGTTTTGTATGTGATTAAAATAAGCTGTTATCAGTGTAAAATAGACTATTATCTATCTATAAGATATCTTCTGTAAGCTTCATGGGAAACCACAAAGCAAAAACCTACAGCAGATTCACAAAAGATAAAGAGAAAGGAATCAAAGAATACCACTCAAAGAAATCAATTCACAATGGAACGTAGCAAGAGAAGGAAAAAAAGGAACAAGGGAACAACAAACAGCCAGAAAACAATACAATGGCATTAGTAATTCCTTACCAATCAATAATTATTCTAAATGTAAATGGATTAAATTCTCCAATCAAAAGGCATAGATTGGTGGCATAGATAAGACCCAACTATACACCGTCTACCAGAAACTCAATTCACTTTTAAGAACACATAGTCTCGGGCTTCCCTGGTGGCGCAGTGGTTGAGAGTCCGCCTGCCGATGCAGGGGACGCGGGTTCGTGCCCCGGTCCGGGAAGATCCCACATGCCACAGAGCGGCTGGGCCTGTGAGCCATGGCTGCTGAGCCTGCGTGTCCGGAGCCTGTGCTCCACAACGGGAGAGGACACAACAGTGAGAGGCCCGTGTACCGCAAAAAAAAAAAAAAAAAAAAAAAAAAAAAGAACACATAGTCTCAAAATGAAGGTCTGGAAAAATTAAAATGAAGGGCTGGAAAAAAGATATTCCATGCAAGTAGAAACCAAAAGAGAGCAAAGGTAGCTACTTACATCAGACAAAATATACTTTAAGCTAAAAATGGTAACAAGAGACAAACAATATCATTATATAATGATAAAGAGATCAATTCATTAAGAGGATATAACAATAATAAATACACATAGACCAAACACTGGAGCACCACAATATATTAAATATTAACAGATCTGAAGACAGAAATAGACAACAATACAATAAGAGAAGGGGACTTTAGTATACCACTTTCAACAATGGCTAGATCATCCAGACAAAAAAAATCAGTAAGGAAATGTTGGATTGGAACTACACTTTATTTATTTATTTATTTATTTTTTTGCAGTACGCGGGCCTCTCACTGTCATGGCCTCTCCCATTGCAGAGCACAGGCTCTGGATGCGCAGGCTCAGCGGCCATGGCTCACGGGCCCAGCCACTCCGCAGCACGCAGGATCCTCCCGGACCGGGGCATGAACCCGTGTCCCCTGCATCAGCAGGCAGACTCTCAACCACTGTGCCACCAGGGAAGCCTGGAACTACACTTTAGAGCAAAGAGAGTGAACAAAAATATACAGGACATTCTGCCCAACAGCAAAGGAATACACACTCTTCTCAAGCACACTCAGAACATTCTTTGGAAAGACTATATGATAAGTCACAAAACAAATCTTAGCAATTTAAGTAGACTGAAATCATACCAAGTATTTTTATCAACCACAATGGTATGAAACTAGAAATTAATTATCAGAAAACTGAAAAAATCACAATATGTGGAAATTTTAAAACACAGTCCTTAACAACCAATGCGTCGAAGAAGAAATAAAAAGAGAAATCAAAAAAAATCTCAGGGCTTCCCTGGTGGCGCGGCGGTTGGGAGTCTGCCTGCCGATGCAGGGGACATGGGCTTGTGCCCCAGTCCAGGAGGATCCCACATGCCTCAGAGCAGCTGGGCCCATGAGCCATGGCTGCTAAGCCTGCATGTCCAGAGCCTGTGCTCCACAACGGGAGAGGCTGCAGCAGTGAGAGGCCCACGTACCGCAAAAAAAAAAAATCTCAGAAAGCAGCAGAATACACCTTCTGCTCAACTGCACATGGAATATTCTCCAGGGTAGATCACATCTTGGGTCACAAATCAAGCCTCAGTAAATTTAAGAAAACTGAAATCATGCATCTTTTCCAACCACAAAGCTATGAGATTAGAAATCAGTTACAGGAAAAAAAATGTAAATACACAACACAAGGAGGCTAAACAATATATTACTAAACAATCACTGGATCACTGAAGAAATCAGAGGAAATCAAAAAGTACCCAGATACAAAGGACAATGAAAACACGATGACTGAACCTATGGGATGCAGCAACAGCAGTTCTTACAAGGAAATTTATAGCAATACAATCCTCCCTCAAGAAAGAAGAAAAGTCTCAAATAAACAACATAACCTTACCCCTAAGGCAATTAGAGAAAGAATAACAAACAAAACCCAAAATTAGAAGGAAAGAAATCATAAAGATCAGAGCAGAAATAAATGAGAGACAAAGAAAACAAGAGCAAAGACCAATGAAACTAAAAGCTGGTCCTTTGAGAAGAAAAAAAAATTGATAAACCTTTAGCCAGACTCATCAAGAAAAAAAGGGAGGGCTTTCCTGGTGGCCCAGTGGTTCAGAGTCTGCCTGCCGATGCAGGGGACACGGGTTCCTGCCCCAGTCTGGGAAGATCCCACATCTGCAGAGCAGCTGGGCCCATTAGCCATGGCCACTGAGCCTGCGCATCCAGAGCCTGTGCTCCGCAATGGGAGAGGCCACAACAGTGAGAGTCCCACGTACCGCAAAAAAAAGAAAAAAGAAAATAAAATGGGGAGATGACTTAACTCAATAAAATTAGAATAAAAAAGAGAAGTTACAATGGACAACAGAGAAATACAAAGCATCGTAAAAGACTACTACAAGCAACTATGCATCAACAGACAACCTAGAAGAAATGGACAAGTTCTTAGAAAGGAACAACATTCCAAGACTGAACCAGGAAGAAATAGAAAATATAAACAGACCAATTACAAGTATTGAAATTGAAACTGTGATTAAAAATCTTCCAACAAACCGAAGTCCAGGAACAGATGGCTTCACAGGCGAATTCTATCAAACATTTAGAGAGGAGTTAACACCTACCCTTCTCAAACTCTTCCAAAAAATTGCAGAGGAAGGAACACTCCCAAACTCATTCTACGAGTCCACCATCACCCAGATACCAAAACCAGACAAAGATATCACAAAAAAAGACAATTACAGGCAAATGTCACTGACGAACATAGACGCAAAATTCCTCAACAAAATACTAACAAAACAAATCCAACAACACATTAAAAGGATCATCATGAAAGACTGGTTCAAGATGGCGGAGTAGAATGATGTATGCTCACTCCCGCTTGCAAGAACACCGGAATCACAACTAACGGCTGAACAGTCATCAACAGGAAGACACTGGAACTCACCAAAAAAGATACCCCACATCCAAAGACAAAGGAGAAGCCACAATGAGATGGTAGGAGGGGCACAATCACAATAAAATCAAATCCCATAACTGCTGGGTGGGTGACTCACGAACTGGAGAACACTTATACCACAGAAGTCCACCCACTGGAGTGAACGTTCTGAGCCCCATGTCAGGCTTCCCAATCTGGGGGTAAGGCAACGGGAGGAGGAATTCATAGAGAATCAGACTTTGAAGGCTAGTGGGATTTGATTGCAGGACTTCGACAGGACTGGGGGAAACAGAGACTCCACTCTTGGTGGGCACACACAAAGTAGTGTGCGCATCGGGACCCAGGGGAAGGAGCAGTGACCCCATAGGAAACTGAACCAGACTTACCTGCTAGTGCTGGAGGGTTTCCTGCAGGGGCGGGGTGTGGCTGTGCCTCACTGTGAGGACAAGGAAGTTCTGGGAAGTACTCCTTGGCGGGAGCCCTCCCACAGTCTACCATTAGCCCCACCAAAGAGCACAGGTAGGCTCCAGTGTTGGGCTGTCTCAGGCCACACAACCAACAGGGAGGGAACACAGCCCCACCCATCAGCAGTCAAGCGGACTAAAGTTTTACAGAGCTCTGCCCACAAGAGCAACAGTCAGCTCTACCCACCGCAAGTCCCTCCCATCAGAAAACTTGCACAACCCTCAGCCTCATCCACCAGAGGGTAGACAGCAGAAGCAAGAAGAACTACAATCCTGCAGCCTGTGGAACAAAAACCACGTTCACAGAAACATAAACAAGATGAAAAGGCAGAGGGCTATGTACTAGATGAAGGAACAAGATAAAACCCCAGTAAAACAACTAATTGAAGCGGAGATAGGAAAACATCCACAAAAAGAATTCAGAATAATGATAGTGAAGATGATCCAGGACCTCAGAAAAAGAATGGAGGCAAAAATTGAGAAGATGCAAGAAATGTTTAACAAAGACCTAGAAGAATTAAAGAACAAACAAACAGAGATGAACAATACAATAACTGAAATGAAAAATACACTAGAAGGAATCAATAGCAGAATAACTGAGGGAGAAGAACAGATAAGTGAACTGGAAGACAGAATGGTGGAATTCACTGCTGTGGAACAGAATAAAGAAAAAGGAGTGAAACAAATGAAGACAGCCTAAGAGACCTCTGGGACAACATTAAATGCAACAACATTTGCATTACAGGGGTCCCAGAAGGAGGAGAGAGAAAGGACCCAAGAAAATATTTGAAGAGATAACAGCTGAAGACTCCCCTAACATGGGAAGGGAAATAGCCACTCAAGTCCAGGAAGCACAGAGTCCCAGGCAGGATAAACCCAAGGAGAGACACAGCAAAACACATGGTAATCAAATTGACAAAAATTAAAGAAAAGTTATTGAAAGCAACAAGGGAAAAAGGACAAATAACATACAAACAATCTCCCATAAGGTTAACAGCTGATTTCTCAGCAGAAATTCTACAAGCCAGAAGGGAGTGGCATGATATATTTAAAGTGATGAAAGGGAAGAACCTACAACCAAGATTACTCTACCTGGCAAGGAGCTCATTCAGATTTGCCGGAGAAATCAAAAGCTTTACAAACAAGCGATAGCTAAGAGAATTCAGCACCACCAAACCAGCGCTACAACAAATGCTAAAGGAACTTTTATAAGTGGGAAACACAAGAGAAGGAAAGGAACTACAAAAACAAACCCATAACAATTAAGAAAATAGTAATAGGAACATACATATCGATAATTACCTTAAACAAGAATGTATTAAATGCTCCAACCAAAAGACACAGGCTTGTGAAATGGACACAAAAACAAAACCCATATATAGATATATGTTGTCTTCAAGAGACCCACTTCAGACCTAGGGACACATACAGACTGAAAGTGAGGCGATGGAAAAAGATATTCCATGCAAATGGAAATCAAAAGAAAGCTGGAGTAGAAATTCTCATATCAGAAAAAATAGACTTGAAAGTAAAGAATGTTACAAGAGACAAGGAAGGACACTACATAATGATCAAGGGATTAATCCAAGAAGCAGATTTAACAATTATAAACATATATGCACCCAACACAGGAGCACCACAATACATAAGGCAACTGCTAACAGCTATAAAAGAGAAAATCAACAGTAACACAATAATAGTGGGGGGCTTTAACACCTCACTTACACCAGTGGACAGATCATCCAAACAGAAAATTAATAAGGAAACAGAAGCTTTAACTGACACAATAGACCAGATAGATTTAATTGGTATTTATAGGACATTCCATCCAAAAACAGCAGATTACACTTTCTTCTCAAGTGCGCACAGAACATTCTCCAGGATAGATCACATCTTGGGTCACAAATCAAGCCTCAGTAAATTTAAGAAAATTGAAATCTTATCAAGCATCTTTTCTGACCACAACGCTATGAGACGAGAAATGAATTACAGAGAAAAAAACGTAAACAAAACAAACACATGGAGGCTAAACAATACGTTACTAAATAACTAAGAGATCAATGAAGAAATCAAAGAGGAAATAAAAAAATACCTAGGGACAAATTACAATGAAAACACAACAATCCAAACCCTATGGGATGCAGCAAAAGCAGTTCTAACGGGGAAGTTTATGGCAATACAAGCCTACCTCAAGAAACAAGAAAAATCTCAAATAAACAATCTAACCTTACACCTAAAGGAACTAGAGAAAGAAGAACAAACAAAACCCAAACTTAGTAGAAGGAAAGAAATCAAAAAGATCAGAACAGAAATAAATGAAATAGAAAAAAAAAAAACAATAGGAAAGATCAAGAAAACTAAAAGCTGGCTCTTTGAGAAGATAAACAAAATTGATAGCCAGACTCATCAAGCAAAAGAGGGAGAGGACTCAAATCAATAAAATTAGAAATGAAAAAGGAGAAGTTACAACAGACACTGCAGAAATACAATGTATCCTAAGAGACTACGACAAGCTACCCTATGCCAATAAAACGGACAACCTGGAAGAAATGAACAAATTTTTAGAAAGGTATAACCTTCCAAGACTGAACTAGGAAGAAATAGAAAATATGAACAGACTAACCACAAGTACTGAAATTCAAAGTGTGGTTAAAAATATTGTGACAAACAAAAGTCCAGGACCAGATGGCTTCACAGGTGAACTCTATCAAATGTTTAAAGAAGAGCTAACACCAAATCTTCTCAAACTCTTCCAAGAAATTGCAGAGGAAGGAACACTCCCAAACTCATTCTATGAGGCCACCATCATCCTGATACCAAAACCAGACAAAGATAATACAAAAAAAGAAAATTACAAACAAGTATCACTGATGAATATAGATGCAAAATCCTCAACAAAATACTAGCAAACAGAATCCAACAACACATTAAAAGTATCATATATCATGATCAAGTGGGATTTATTCCAGGGATGCCAGGATTATTGAATATATGGAAATCAATCAATATGATAGACCATATTAACAAATTGAAGAATAAAAACCATATGATCACCTCAACAGATGCAGAAAAAGCTTTGACAAAATTCAACACCCATTTATGATAAAAACCCTCCAGAAAGTGGGCATAGAGGGAACTTACCTCAACATGATAAAGGTCATATACGACAAGCCCACAGCAAACATCATTCTCAATGGTGAAAAACTGAAAGCATTTCTTCTAGGATCAGGAAAAAGACAAGGATGTCTACTCTCACCACTATCATTCAACATAATTTTGGAAGTCCTAGCCACAGCAATCAGAGAAGAAAAAGAAATAAAAGGAATACAAATTGGAAAAGAAGTAAAACTGTCACTGTTTGCAGATGACATGACACCATACACAGAGTATCCTAAAGACGTCACCAGAAAACTAGTAGCGCTAATCAATGAATTTGGTAATGTTGCAGTATACAAAATTAATGCACAGAAATCTCTTGCATTCCTATACATTAATGATGAAAAATCTGAAAGAGAAATTAAGGAAACACTCCCATTTACAACTGCAACAAAAGGAATAAAATACCTAGGAATAAACCTATCTAGGGAGACAAAAACCTATATGCAGAAAACTGTAAGACACTGATGAAAGAAATTAAAGATGATAAAAACAGATGGAGAGATATACCATGTTCTTGGATTGGAAGCCTCAATATTGTGAAAATGATTATACTACCCAAAGCAATCTACAGATTCAATGCAATCCCTATCAAATTACCAATGGCATCTTTCACAGAATCAGAACAAAAAAATCTTAAGATTTGTACTGAGACACAAAAGACCTCAAATAGCCAACGCAGTCTTGAGGGAAAAAAACGGAGATGGAGGAATCAGACTCCCTGACTTCAGACTATACTACAAAGCTACAGTAATCAAGATAATATGGTACTAGCACAAAAACAGAAATATAGATCAATGGAACAGGACAGAGAGCCCAAAGATAAACTCACACACCTATGCTTAACTACTCTATGACAAAGGAGGCAAGGATATACAATGGAGAAAAGACAGTCTCTTCAATAAGTGGTGCTGGGAAAACTGGGCAGCTACATGGAAAAGAATGAAATTAGAACACTCCCTAACACTATATACAAAAATAAACTCAAAATGGATTAGAGACCTAAATGTAAGACCAGACACTAAAAGACTCTTAGAGGAAAATATAGGAAGAACACTCTTTGACATAAATCACAGGAAGATCTTTTTTGGTCCACCTCCTACAGTAATGGAAATAAAAACAAAAATAAACAAATGGGACCCAATGAAACTTAAAAGCTTTTGCAAAGCAAGGGAAACTACAAAAAAGACAAAAAGACAACCCTCAGAATGGGAGAAAATATTTGAAAACGAATCAACTGATAAAGGATTAGTCTCCAAAATATATAAACAGCTCATGCAGCTCAATATTAAAATACAAACAACCCAATCAAAAAATGGGCAGAGACCTAAATAGACATTTCTCCAAAGAAGACATACAGATGGCCATGAGGCACATGAAAAGCTGCTCAACATCACTAAATATTAGAGAAACGCAAATCAAAACGACAACGAGGTATCACCTCATACCCGTTTTAATGGGTCATCAGAAAAATCTATAAGCAACAAATGCTAGAGAGGGTGTGGAGAAAAGGGAACCCTCTTGAACTGTTGGTCAGAATGTAAATTGATACAGCCACTATGGAGAACAGTATGGAGGTACCTTAAAAAACTAAAAAATAGAATTACCATATGACCCAGCAATCCCACTACTGGGTATACCCTGAGAAAACCATAATTCAAAGACACATGCACCCCAATGTTCATTGCAGCACTATTTACAATAGCCAGGTCATGGAAGCAACCTAAATGCCCATTGACAGACGAATGGATAAAGAAGATGTGCTACATATAGCCATAAAAAGGAACGAAATTGGGTCATTTGTAGAGACATGGGTGGATCTAGAGACTGTCATACAGAGTGAAGTAAGTCAGAAAGAGAAAAACAAATATCGTATATTAATGCATATATGTGGAACCTAGAGAAATGGTACACATGAACCGGTTTGCAGGGCAGAAACAGAGACACAGACGTAGAGAACAAACGTATGGACACCACAGGGGGAAAGTGGCTGGGGGTGTGATGGTGGTGTGATGAACTGGGAGATTGGGATTTACATATATACACTAATATGTATAAAATGGATAACTAATAAGAACCTGATGTATAAAAAAAATAAATAAAATTCTAAAATTCAAACAAAAAAGGATCATCATGATCAAGTGGAATTTACCCCAGGGATGCAAGGATTTTTTTAATGTCCACAAATCAATCAGTGTGACACACCACATCAACAAACTGAAGAATAAAAACCATATGATCATTTGAATAGATGCAGGAAAAGCTTTTGACAAAATTCAACACCATTTTATGATAAAAACTCTCCAGAAAGTGGACACAGAGGGAACCTAACTCAACATAATAAAGGCCATATATGACAAACCCAAAGCAAATATCATTCTCAATGGTGAAAAACTGAAAGCATTTCCTTTAAGATCAGGAACAAGACAAGTATTTCCACAATTGCCACTATTCAAAATAGTTTTGGAAGTCCTAGCCATGGCAATCAGAGAAAAATAAATAAATAAAAGGAATCCAAATTGGAAAAGAAGAAGTAAAATTGCCAGTGTTTGCAGATGACATGATACTATACAAAGAAAACCCTAAAGATGCTACCAGAAAACTACTAGAGCTAATCAATGTATTCGGTAAAGTTGCAGGATACGAAATTAATGCACAGAAATCTCTTGTGTTCCTATACATTAATGATGAAAAATCTGAAAGAGAAATTAAGGAAACAATCCCATTTACTATTGCAACAAAAAGAATAAATTACCTAGGTATAAACCTACCTAAGGAGGCAAAAGACCTGTACTTAGAAAACTATATGATACTGGTGAAAGAAATCAAAGATGACACAAACAGATGGAGAGATATACCATGTTTCTGGATTGGAAGAATCAATATTGTGAAAATGACTATACTGCCCAAAGCAGTCTACAGATTCAGTGCAATCCCTATCAAATTACCAGTGGCATCTTTCACAGAACTAGAACAAAAAATTTTTAGAATTTGTATGGAAACACAAAAGACCATGAATCGCCAAAGCAATCTTGAGAGAGAAAAACGAAGCTGGAGGAATCAGGCTCCCTGATTTCAGACTGTGCTATAAAGCTACAGTAATCAAAACAATATGGTACTAGCATAAAAACAGATCAATGGAAACAGACAGAAAGTCCAGAGATAAACCCATGCACCTATGGTCACCTAATCTATGACAAAGAAGGCAAGAATATACAATGAAGGGGACTTCCCTGGTGGTCCAGTGCTTAAGACTTCACCTTCCAATGAAGGGGTTGTGGATTCGATCCCTGGTTGTGGAGCTAAGATCCCACATGCCTCGCAGCCAAGAAACCAAAACATAATACGGAAGCAGTATTGTAACAAATTCAATAAAGACTTGAAAGAATATATAATGGAGGAAAGACAGTCTCTTCAATAAGTGGTGCTGGGAAAACTGGACAGTTACATGGAAAAGAATGAAATTAGAACACTCCCTAACACCATACACAAAAATAAACTAAAAATGGATTAAAGACCTAAATAAGGCCGGATACTATGAAACTCTTAGAGTAAAACATAGGCAGAACACTCTGACATAAATTGCAGCAAGATCTTTTTCAATCCACCTCCTAGAGTAATGGAAATAAAAACAAACAAATGGGACCTAATGAAACTTAAAAGCTTCTGTACAGCAAAGGAAACCATAAACAAAATGAAAAGACAACCCTCAAAATGGGAGAAAATATTTGCAAACGAAGCAACCATCTCCAAAATATACAAAGAGCTCATGCAGCTCAATATCAAAACAAACAATCCAATCAAAAAATGGGCAGAAGATCTAAATAGACATTTCTCCAAAGAAGACATACAGATGGTTAAAGAGCACATGAAAAGATGCTCAACATCACTAATTATTGGAGAAATGCAAACCAAAACTACAATGACATATCACTTCACACCAGTCAAGAATGGCCACCATCAAAAAATCTACAAACGATAAATGCTGGAGAGGGTGTGGAGAAAAGGGAACCCTCTTGCACTGTTGGTGGGAGTGTAAATTGATACAGCCATTATGGAGAAAGTATGTAGGTTCCTTAAAAAACTAAAAATAGAACTACCATATGACCCAGCAATCCCACTACTGGGCATATACCCTGAGAAAACCATAATTCAAAATGAGTCATGTACCACAATGTTCATTGCAGCTCTATTTACAATAGCCAGACATGGAAGCAACCTAAGTGTCCACTGACGGATGAGACAGATGAATGGATAAAGAAGATGTGGCACATATATACAATGGAATATTACTCAGCCATAAAAAGAAACGAAATTGAGTTATTTGTAGTGAGGTGGATGGACCTACAGTCTGTCATACAGAGTGAAGTAAGTCAGAAAGAGAAAAACAAATATCATATGCTAACACATATATATGGAATCTAAAAAAAAAAAAGAAAAGGTCATGAAGAACCTAGGGGCAAGACGGGAATAAAGATGCAGACCTACTAGAGAATGGACTTGAGGATACGGGGAGGAGGAAGGGTAAGATGGGACAAAGTGAGAGAGTAGCATGTACATATATACACTACCAAATGTAAAACAGATAGCTAGTGGGAAGCAGCCACATAGCACAGGGAGATAGCTCTGTGCTTTGTGACCACCTGGAGGGGTGAGATAGGGAGGGTGGGAGGGAGGGAGATGCAAGAGAGAAGAGATATGGGGATATATGTATATGTATAACTGATTCACTTTGTTATAAAGCAGAAACTAACACACCATTGTAAAGCAGTTATACTCTAATAAAGATGTTAAAAAAAATGTCATTCAATAAATGCCTACTCATCTGAAAGGCAGAAATCATGACCTTGTTGAAAGTTCTTTGGAGTCCTGAGAGGTACCATTACTGCAATGAAGAAGGCAATGTTTCATCAGAACTTGCTTCTAATTCAAGTTCCAACGGAGTCACAGAGGAGAGCTTTACGCATGGGAAAACTCCCACAGCACTCAGTCCAGTCTGTGGGTACACAGGCGCCAGGCTGCTGACCAATCCTCTGTTTTTAACAGCAGACGTTCCCCGTGTTCTAAATTTTGGCTTTGCATATGTTTTTCAAAATTATATAAATGGTCATGTTAAGGCTAAATTTAGTAAATCATTTTTCCAAACACATGACTTCTGTTGAGTTAACACCCAGTCAGCGGACAGTTAAAATTTTACCATTACTACAGCTTCCATGAGATTTAACGGGCAATCATCTAACTTTTAAGTACTTACAGATTAACTACTACCTCCCTAATGGTATCTTAGTTTCCTCTTCCTTTGTCACCATTACTTATATCTATATTTCTAGGTTCCATCCTTGGCCCTTTACTATTCTCATTTTACATATTCATTCTGGGTATTCTCATGCAGTTCAGTATTCCAACTATCTTCCATAGTGCTAATGACTTATAAATATGCATCTTTATAGCCTAGAATTCTTTCCTGACCACCAGATCAGCATATTCAGCTGGATCCTGGAAATCTCTATCTACATTTGCAAAGGCACCGCAAACTCAACATGCCCCTAACTACTACATGTTTTCCCCAAATCTATTCTTCCTCCTATATTTTCCTTCTGAGTGAACAGTAATACCCCTACTAAAAGCCTGGAAGTCATCCTTTAACCACTTCTTCCTCACACCCTTAATTTAATTGATCATTTCTTCACTAATCTCTCTTAAACCCATCTAAGTCTTTCTAGTGCCTCTGTAACTATTTGTTATTCATTCCCCTCCTGACTCAGCTCCGGGAAGCCTCCCCAGACCATCCTAGTCTAGGTTAAGTGCCCTCTTAGGTGCCCCCTAGCACTATGCACTCCTCCATTACACCCTACGAAATGCTGTACTAAGACTGTCTATTTTACTTATCTGCTTCACCGATTAGATTCCAAGTTCCTTGAGGACAAAAACTGTCTTATTCTTTTTTTTTTTTTTTTTTTTTTTTTTTTTTTTTATTCCCAGTACGCGGGCCTCTCACTGTTGTGGCCTCTCCCGTTGCGGAGCACAGGCTCCGGACACGCAGGCTCAGCGGCCATGGCTCACGGGCCCAGCCGCTCCGCGGCATGTGTTATCTTCCCGGACCAGGGCACGAACCCGTGTCCCCTGCATCGGCAGGCGGACTCTCAACCACTGTGCCACCAGGGAAGCCCTGTCTTATTCTTTACAGTCACATTGCCCACTATAGTATCCATAGGCTCAGTAAATATTTCTTAAATAAATGAATAAACCCACTAGGCTAAGCTTCTATACTGCTAAATATCTGACTGGCCCACTCTATTATCATATAAAGTTAGGCAGAGTAATCTCTAACTAAAACCACATTCTTACTTTCTTTGTGAGTATATAAGTGGACATTAAAATCTGTACTGCATTTTTTTTCAAATCACATATCATTAATTCCAAAGAAATCCAGAAGATCAAAGCTACAGTGAAAATTAAAACATTAATGGCATAAGGAAAATAATACTAGAAAGAAGCACCCAATAACCTCAGACTCAGAATAAGAAATGAAACAATACTTCAATACTACAGAAGGAGTATAACTTGCCATTTTGATTCAACAAAAAAAGAGTAATTTTGATTTTCTTTGAAACAATATGTGTAACTTCTCTGGATTATACATCTCATAATGTAAAGAACATCTTTTCCCCTCAGCATGTTTAATGTTGAAATGTCTGCTTTTTAAAATCAGTTACTTAACAGGTAGTTTTACAAAAGTTCTGGTATGGAAGAAAGTGGCTTCTGAGTCAGACCTGACTGACTCAAATGTTAGCAAATGCCTAAAACTTGGGAAAACTGCTTAACTTCATGGAGTGTGAATTTCCTAATTTGTAAAATGTGATTAATATCTAGCTCATGCAAGGTAAGTGATATATGCATAGTAAATGCATTATAAATATTAATTAAAGTATCTCCAAATCCCCTTGATGGGAACTAACTTCTCTCTTTTTTATTAAAGTATAGTCGATTTACAATATTATGTTAGTTTCAGGTGTACAACATAGTAATTCAATATTTTTATAGATAGTACTCCATGTAAAGTTACTATAAAATAACAGCTATATTTCCCTGTATTGGACAATATATCTTTGCTTCTTATTTATATTATACCTGGTAGTTTGTATCTCTTAATCTCAAACCCCTATCTTGACCCTCCCCCCTGCCCTCTCCCCACTGGTAACCAATAGTGGTAACCATTTGTTTGTTTTCTTTATCTGGGTCCATTTCTGTTTTCTTATATACATTCATTTGTTTTCTTTTTTAGATTCCACATATAAGTGATAACATACAGTTTTCTTCTTTCTCTGTCTGACTTATTTCACTAAGCATAGTACTCTCTAGGTCTATCCATGTTGTTGCAAATGGCATTATTTCGTTCCTTTTTTATGGCTGAGTAATATTCCACTGTATATATATTCAAAAAGAGTTGATACACCATCAACACATTATAACCTAAATAATTAAGCACAAAAATACATTCAAGTTTCCTCCTCTTATCCCCAATGAATGACATGGTGCTTTAACTCATAACCTGAATTACCTTTCCAGTCTTCAATTGGAGTAATCAGTCCATCTTAACTTCACTCTCCTGTTCTCATAAACTTCATGCTGGCATACACCTTTCTAATGAGTTTCCACTTTACGGACTAGAATAGCAGCTGCTTCTTATCCTCATCACCTTCCATGAAACCAATCAGAATCATAGTCAGTATAGACACATGGTTGAAGGATGATGGAATGAAAAAAAGCTGAGGAATCTCCTCTGGCAGGAATATACATAATTATATAGCGTGGCTATTAGGGTAACTATTTAAATTAAATAATTGTTTATTTAGTATTAATATTAAATATTAATTTAAATATTTAAAGTTTAATAATTGTCCAAGCAATTCATGGTTAGAATGTTAGGATGAATGATTCCTTCTTTCCTAAAGAGAAGGCTTTCAATAATTCTTCAGGTCTCACTTCAGAGAAGTTTTTCCTAACCACTTTATATAAAGCAAACTCTCCCAATTCCTCTCTAGGTACCCTACATTTACCACTTTCATGGCCCTTATCACCATCTCTTCTCTTTACATTCCCTCACTGGAATATAAGCTTTATGAGGGCTGGGATCTAGCATCTCTATTGCTCTATGCCAAGCACACAGTAAACTTTCAGTGTGTTTAATTCCTGAATAATGGAAACGCTGAGGAAGAAGAACAGACAAGTGAAGACATTTCCCACATTCCAATTTGGTAATATGGACTCTTTATCCATACATTGAATAGGATATGTTAATGACATTATTTTCATTATATCATACATCACTTCAATCTAGTCCGTAGGATAGTTTTGCAGACTGTTTTGAATACAGGGCCTGCCATGTTGTGTATCTGAGGCTTAATGAATGGTTTTGATGAGGAAGAAGGAAAGTTGATATCACCAGGGATTCTGTAAGCCTGATACTGGAAGACTGTGCAGCCAGAAAGCATCATGATGCCATGATGCCATATGTTAGAGTTCCTTACTTCTGTACTGGCTGCCTTTGTTCATGCACAATTAAGGCTGTGCAAGTTGGTGTGTGCTACATCATAAAATGGAGGACCAACATCACCGTACAAGCCTGTTCAGAAACCTAACAAATGCCAGGACAAGGGGCTGCTGGAAGAAAGCACACTCCCTTTACTACAGTGTCTGTGCAGCTTTCAACCTCATGCTGTTTTCTCGTTCTTTTTTGGAATGCAAAGGAAAGAAATCAGGTGAAATTGCAGGCTGAGCTAGCTGCAAGGAAGCTGAGGACTGAGGTGGAGAGCGGAGTATTCACTCACACAGAAACCCTTGGGTGTCCTTTTACAACATGCTGCCAAACTGTGTGTGGAAAGCTACCAAGAGTTCAGCATCTGCATGTCCAGTTTGTGCCCCTATTGTATAAAACTCTCCTTCTTGCTTTCATATCAGTAAATGTAGCTTGGACTTTTTCTTAAAGAATTTTAAGCTAATAATAAATGACCTTGGGATCGTTAAAAAAATTCTGAGATCTCTATACCTACCCTTAAGTACTGGCACTCTGGTATTCAAATACGTTGTGTCAAAGACTTTCCCCTTATCATAAATTTTCATTTACAAGGCCATAGCAACAGTCCTAATGAAGATTAATTACTGCAGTACATTCCATAAAATCTGCCCAGTTTCCTTCTGATGATGAAGGCTATCGCACATAGAAATGGAACTGAAAATGTATCATGTCCTTAATGTCTCTTTTCTAGCTGCTTGGTACTAAAAACGGATCTGTAAAAACAGTTTAGTCAAAGAAAAGATTGACTGGCTCAGCATTCATTACAAACATAACTGCAAGAGCAGATGATACCCTCTTAGATCAGAATTCTAATAATCAGAAAAGGTTGGGGACTGTGAGAAGGCAACAGTACACAAGGGACTGCAATCACACTACTGATCCATGTACATGTTTCCTTCTAAAAAACACAAACATCATTTGGGATGGGGAAAAAGTTCTGGCTCCCCCAATCTCTATTTTTTTGGTTTATAAGCCCACTTAAGAATCTGATGAAAATTCGGGACGCTTTTTCCAGATAAAGGCACGGGAGTGTCTGCTACATACACACCCAAACCATCATTTTGCATACAATTTCAAGAAGTTTGAGATTCCCCTAAAGTTCATCCATAGTGTTCAGGTTAAGAACTTCTCCTCTGCAGCAATTTAGAAGACACATGATTTCTCTTCTTACAGATTAAAAAAAATATTTAAACACTCATACAAGTTGGGTTTATGTTATGGATTTTTCTTGCTACTAATCTGTATGTAAAATATTTCTGCTCCCCAAAAGCACAACAGCTTTTCTCCTCAAACTACTTTCACTGATTAGTTTTTAATATTCAAGATCATCACCTATCCAATCATGTCCCCAATGTTCTAGCTATCTGGCAAAATTAAGTTTTACAGTTTAGACTAACTCTTCATTAGTCCTTCAAATGATTTCAAGAGAGAGAAAACCTAATGTTCAACAAAGTTATCCATTAAAGAATTACTTATAATAGCAAAAACAAAAGAAAACAAAACCAAACAACTAAGCATGAGTATGACCTAAAATTCTAAAACAGGAATGGATAAAGAAATTATGACATAACTAAATAACGTAATATAGTCATTAGGTATTAATGCATTCTACATGAAGCAATGTGAAGTAAAAAAAAAAGGGTGGTGTCATTCTCAAGGATGGTCCTGAAAAGTATCATTTTCAACAGTCTTTTCGGTGAAAGCAAAGTCAACATGCACCATAATCAGGGCAGCAGCCAAGAGAACCCTACTAGATGTTTATCTACTAGGTGAACCTACTAGGTGGTTCACCTTGGCCTCATGGCATCCTGAGCCATTCATCCATCTTCTTAGAGATCCTAGTATTTCTGAAACATGACAAACCCACCACTGTCATTGAGTGACAGTTCTTCAATGGGTGGCTAAATGATAGAGGGGTAGAAAGCACAGGGCAAAACCTGAGACTGAAAGTAAGGTCAAGCTGAGAGCTTCCTAAACCTCACATTTCTCAAAATTTGTTTTCCCCATCCAAACCCTCACCCCAGAAAATAATGCCTTCCTTCCTCAATAGGTAGCAACCTTTCCCCTAAGAGTCCCAAGACAAATAATACTGCCTTCCCACTCCTCTCCCACATTCCCCACTACCCCCCTCCCTGCTACCCCAACAATCTGCCTTGGAAGTTTGTCCATTCATGCTTCACATCACACAGGATATGCTTTTGTTTTGTTTTAGGGCAACGGCAAAAGGGAGAAAGACAAAAGGAACACAATTTAAAGAAAGTCAAGTAAATTAACTCTTCTTGTTATTCACAATTCATGTTAAGTGCTGATAAAAGCTCTATGAACTTTGACAGGTCATGAACTTTGTATTTCACAAAGAAGAGGTGATTGAGATTTTCTCTTGAAAGCTACTAGGCATATTGGAATCAGAGATAAATCTCCTGAAGTTAAAAAAAAATAAAAGGAAAGAATGGCAGGCACACAATAAAGTCAATATATCACTGAGCTGAGCCAACTTCTTTCCATATCTACCACCCACAATTAGATTCACCAATGAACACTGGTTCAAGTAAGTGAAAACTATACCAAATCCTATTTAACAATCACCTAGACTCTGAGTAAAAAAAATCCCCTTAAAAAATCATCCCCGGGCCTCCCTGGTGGCGCAGTGGTTGAGAGTCCGCCTGCCGATGCAGGGGATACGGGTTCGTGCCCCGGTCCGGGAGGATCCCACATGCCGCGGAGCGGCTGGGCCCGTGAGCCATGGGCGCTGAGCTTGCGCATCCGGCAACGGGAAAGGCCACGACAGTGAGAGGCCCACATATCGCAAAAAAAAAAAAAATCATCCCCTATATTTAGTGCCAACTATGCCACCAATTAATATAAAATACATAATGTGTCATACTCAGCCCCAACCAAAACCAGTTAAGAAAGGAAAATGCTTTCTGGGGATATTCCTTCCCCCCAAATTTATCTTTAATGCACACATATTTCTTTTCCAGGTGAAAAGACTGTAAAGTCATAGAAGAGTAGTTGCTGGGCAAAATTTACTGAAGAGTTGTCACAGAACACTAGGAGAAACCATACAGATTAAAGTGGTTCATCTCCTTCATGTAAGAGATACATGATACATGGGCAAGTTCACTCAAAAACAGAAAACTAGTGTAAAACAGATTTTTAAAACAAAACAAAACCCCCAAACAAATGGAAAACCAGACAAAAATCCTTGATCAGCCTTTTGATTCAGAGCTGTGTCAGGCTAGGCAAAAAGAACAGCTAATTATATTAGATGTGAAAATTTACCCTGTACAGGAAAAGGTACCAATCCATATAGAGCTTTTCATGTCTAAATTATGCCAACAGTCTCAGTACAAATTACACATGAGTGGTCTTATACCACCTAGAATAATTTACCAAATACCCCACCATATAACAATTCTTTATAAAGCAATCTGCCTTAGTCAGAGACCGTGTTCTGTGAAGAAAAGATTGATATAACGCAGTAACAGTCTAACCACAACCTTTTTCTTTCCCTTTTTTCCTTGAAAAAGGTTAAGATGATAAATATTAAAAACTTAATTTGACTGGATAATGAATATCTGGAACATCCAGCTGCTTCTTTTTCATTGTATTCAATACTTCGCAAATTTTCACATCATTAGCAATTCACATGAAGATGGCCATAAACCAAACATAATGAATGCTACTAGATATACAAAAATTAATCTTAGATTACATGTTCGGGACCAAATCTCTCTCAGCTTGTGAGGCACAGCTAAAAGGAACACTTTTATTGAAAGAAGAGTTTAACTGGAATATGGTTAGACACTTGTCTCACTTCAAAGGCCATATTCTTTAGAAGGGCAATTTACCCTTCTCCCTGCTCTCTTACAACTTAAACTTGCTTCAGGTTTAGCTTAGCCATCACTCCCTTCAGGAAGCTGTTTCCAGTTTGCCAAGCCCAAGTGTTAGGCCCATCACTTTCATGCTCATCCATCCCTCTCCCCACCACCTCCCTGAGTGCACAAATCACAGTACTTAACCACCATGTTGTTTTGTATTTGCTTGTTTATCCATCTGTAACCTCCACTGAACTAAAAGTTCTGTGAAAGCAGGAAAGGTATTTTTCTTGCTAAATTTTTTATCCTCTGTACCTGCACTATGCCTGGCACAGGATAGATACTAAAAAACTTCTTAGTTGAAAGAATGGATGGAGGAAATGTGACAAGAAGCCAGAGACTACAAATCAAGTAGATATTTTTTAACTCTTAAATAATCAGAATGTGATTTAAATAATGCAGAAAGTTGCTTCTCCAGCTCTTGGCACCACATATAGAAGCTAGTCAAATATGTTTATTGTGAAAGCAGTATAACTCTACTATATGGATTATTTGGGAGATTAAGAAATGAAAAATCACTTATGAGCACAAAGATAATTACATGCAATATTTGAGGTCTTATGTCCTCAAAAGGTATGAAAGTCTATATCAAAACTCACTGGAGACAAGAACACATGATTCTGTGTAGTTCCCTGCAGACCAGTGAATTCTCTGATGTCACAAAGTCCACTGCAACAAAGAGCTAGGTTTCCTACTAAATTTTCTGTCTATTTTAATAACAATAATAATAACAACAAATCCCAATATCTTGTACTAACTCTACCTATGCTAGTTCGGTAGAAGGAATCAGAAATGAAAACCACAGAGTAAAACACAGCATGGACCAATTTGTAAGATGGAAGAAGATGAGAAAAGAAAGCAGAGAGCATCAAAGCAAGCTCTCCCTTGTATACCTACTTTCAAAAATAGTGCACAAAAGCTTAGAGCTTCCAATGGAATTCAGGCATCTGCTGCTGACTAACCAGCTAACATTCCTTCTGTACGATGGGTAGATTACCCACTCCCCCTATTTCATAGTTCTGTTTCTAAGGATAAATGGAGCTATTAATGGCAGCATTCTTAACGTTCCTTAAAAGGAACTCAGGGTCATATAATTTTCATTGTCCCTGGGACCATATTATAAGCAAGGTATCTCTTTTTGTCATGCTAACTTAAAGAAGTTGGATCTTATATATGAGAATCTCTTTTGAATCTCAGTGTTAGAGATGACAATTCTGATAATTCTACAGAGGGTTAAGGAGGGTTTAAATTCTACTGTGGCTATATACTGAGCTGAGGAGGAGGACAGAGGTACAAACTCTTTAAAATCCTATCAGACCTCCCTGAGGAGGATTTACTGACCCCAAGTTCAGTCGTTCTCCACTAAATCTGGCTCTCTTTTGCCTATTTCCTACTGACTAAGTGTCTTTCCATGTAGAGAGACAAATGTGTTACCTGTGCTGAATATCTACGGGTGTCACCAAAGTGAAGGAAAAAGAGACATAGAAAGGAAACGTTCAAAGAAATTAGCTCATACTAGTTAGTTTGGGACTAATAGCCACTTTCTAATTGGTATAACCAGTCCTATACAAACTCATATCTGAAAATGCTAAATTAATATCCAGAGAATAACCAACTGGCAGAGTGAGGATGACCAAGAGGCTGGAACACTAGCTATCCTACAATTATTGAGCAGAAGCCAGAAACAGTGCACCAAATAAAACCCGTGAACAAGCCAGGAGGATCCTCTAAAGCTAACATCACAAAATCTTAGCATTCGGTCATGTCCATGAGAGGCAAAGAAAAAAAGATGTAGCAGAACTGGAACAATATAGGAAGATAGAATTGGCGCTATTATTATACACAGCAGAAGCAATTACTACTGTCAAATTTCTAGTGTACGTGAATTTACTTGTGAATACCTCTTCTTATCCAAAACAATGTGGTTTTAGTTTACATATATCTTTATTCATTGCCACTGAGGTAATTTCAAGAGAGAAGGGAAAATTAGAGTATAAATAGAAATTTCACATGTAGACTATTACTTGTAACTTACCCTAAATCCTACCTTCTAGTCTAGGAATGGAAAACATGTTTTATCGTGTGTACCAATCCCGATTGATTGATGGACCCTGTTTGAGAAGGACTGCTAGGACTAAATGGAAAGGAATACAGACAAAGCCTATCCTGGATGAGGGATGGGGCAATTAAGCACTAGTAATACATTCTGCCATCCTGGGTCTAGTCCATTGGTTCTCAGCTGTGAGAGATTTCGCTCACCAAAGGATACCTGGCAATGTCTGAAGATACTTCTGGCTATCCCAACTGGGGAGGTGCCAGTGGTAGAGGATGATGCTAAACAGTCTACAACCACCTCAAACTCTCCAAAACAAAAAATCGTCTGGGCCAGAATGCCAATAATGCTGAGGTAGGGAAACCATGGTCCAGTCAAATCTATCCTATGGTTAGTCCATGGATCAGGTCTTCAGCCAAATAACATTAAATTTGTCTTGAGGTAGTTTTCCTGACCTACCTCTCCTAATGCCATAGTAATTCTATATAACTTGTCTGGAGTATTAGAACCAGAGGTTCAATTTGATTCAGACAGATCACACTGACCTGTCCCTAACTTGTATTGTGATCACAGACAAATTATTTTATCCCTCGAAGCCATGGCTTTTTCATCTATAAGAGGAGGGGGTTGGACTATATAATCACTGTGCTCATACAAAGACAAAACTGCTAGGAAGTCCCTAAATGCACTAAAGGAATAAAGCCCTTGTTGATATTCTTTTCAACAACAAGATAATTTTTCTTCAGCCTAAGACAAGTTTATCAATTCCTTTCAATCTCTGCTAATGTAGTTATCAGTTATGCCTTAACTTAAAACTATTTTAATTTTCATGTAATGCTTAAATATTTCCCATCTGAACGCTTATCACTGAGTTAAGATGCTTTGGCATCTCTCAAGGTATTACTACTATCTTGTGCATCACCATTACACTATCGGAACTTGGCTTCTTCCAGTTCTCCAACCATCTATTCTGTCATCTCTGGTATCATTTAAGCTATTAGGACCAATTATATAGTTGCTTATCATTATGCTTCTCTCTTTTACTCTATAAATCTCCTTCATAAATCTATTAATCAATACAAGTATTTTAGGGCCTTTTTCTGTGCCTATGACATTAATGCTGGGGAGATGAGTAAAGGCTGGAGCTGAAAGTATTGGTATAAAAAGACAGATTTTCTAGCTACAAAGCATTTACAAGCTCATTAAGAGGATGAAATGTGAAACTATTTGAGAACAAGTCATATTAACTACGTGGTAGTAGGGAAATGTCACTATGAGGGTAAGAGATGCCAAAAAAATGAAATGAAATGTCTGCTGTACGTAGATTAAGGATGACCCAGAAACTATCATGAAAAATGTTAGACAAAAATCCTTATGAATCAGATACAGAAGGATTGCTGACATCTTATCAGTGATTTCAAAGGTTGGCTCTATGTTTTAAAGGTATGTTAGACAGATGTGGAAAATATGGCCAAATAACAAACTGTAAGAACCAATTAAAGTTCCCTTCAGAAAGTAAAATTACACAGAGCATTTAGAAGTTAATGATATAAAGTTATATGTGTTAAGTTAGATCATATCTATCAAAATGGAGATCCCATAAACTACTCTGAAACAGGGACATTTATATAAGAATAAAAAGGGCAACAAACAACCATACTGACAGTTCATCAAGGTCTGGACATGTGTATTTTCTGAAGTAGAATATGCATATTTACTCTTAGAGGTCAATTTCTAAAGATTAGAATTATGCCCTGGACCTAAATTATTTAACCCTTATCATTTAAATATTTTTTCTAAATCCTAATAAATTATTTTCACCTGTGGTGCTTCTTGTGGTAGTAAAGCTATTATGTCCATTACCTGGTTGTCCAATAGCAAATGTCTCAAGTTTCTGGCATCACATGGGAAGACTGCATTTTGGATAAGTCATTTTCACTATTATAAAATAATACTATGTTTAAATGAGCACAATATTAAAATAAAGAGTAACTCTGAAATGATCTCTCTATAGCATTTTTCTCTTAAGGGGATAATCTTTTTGAGAACTTTTCATAATGCTCTTAGTTAAAACTGGATTATAGCTCTCTGTGGCCTATTTTCTCAACTCCAAACTTTTCAGACTAGCAACTTCAGGGGTTCCAAAAAGCTTCCTCTCCCTTTCAACCATATTAACTTCATACATCATTAGTACCTCCCCCTTGTGCCTAAATAGGCTCATTGATTTAGTTCAATCATGAACCATGCAGTTCAATATTCTCAACTTTTAAATCAACAGAATCTCAATTTAATCTAATACATAGTACTCAGAAAACAAGTGCTGAGCAAGTCATTCAATTCATTACATTTCATCTATTTTTGGCATGGCAGCAAGTAAGTCCACATTAAAATGAACAGATTCTAATTTGAGAGAATTTGTGAAAGGCTGTTTATGTATGAGTTATCCATTATTTTATGTGTTTCTTACTTAATTTTACATCAAAGAATATGAAAGTATAACTGCTCTTTTAAAAAATTCAGAAATAATTTTTAACAACAATCTCAACAGTGAATCAAAATAAAATCTTACCTCTGTTTGCACTAAATATACCCCAGTGCATCAAATACTTAAGCATAAAAGATTCAGAAAGAGAAAGACAAGAAGAGAATAGACCAAGAAAAAGATACAACTCTCATATCACCCATATATCTGTTAACAGGAATTAACAGAAACAGTAGAAGGGCCCCTAAAATGACGAGAAGAGCATGAGATGTTTGTCTCCACACATCTTTTGGAGTTATTAAAAGGAGAAGACCCATATTCTTAATGCCACCAATGGTAGAAACATACCTAATTTTATTTTCTATATCTTCATTATCTGATTCTTCAGAGCTTCTGTACTTATCTGGATCTGGAAGTGTGCTTGGATCAAATCCATCATTATCATCATCACTCCAATCCAGAAAGGCTTCTTCTTCATCTTTAGCCTAAAAAAAGGCAAGGGAAATTGTCGTTTAAGAAAACAACTCATAAATAATCAGGTCTTATTTCTAGCCCCAAATAAATATCCCTAACTGAGATCCTCAAATTAGAAGCCTTTTATTCTGGCAAAAGCCTCTATGTGACTTTCAGAACCATAATCATTTGCACTGAGAAAGAAAACCAATGTCATTTCAAAAGTAAAACAAAATATGGTTCAAAAAGTACATCACTATTAAGTCCCTTAAACACAATATGGGACAAATTTGACAGTTTAATTACTTCCATGTAACTCAACTATCAAAGAAATAAAGTGTAAAATAAATTTGTTTTAGTGCTCCTGTCCACTACGCAAGTTTCAAAACTACCAAAAATATTAGGTAAAAATGTAAAAGGTCAGACGAGAGAGTACAGAAATATCTGTCTGATAATTTTTTGACCACAATAAATCTTAAAACAACAATCAGATCTGTATTAGCTCATTAATAGTGAGGGGCCTTCTAAATTCGAATTAAGTACAAAGTCACTAAGAACAATTAAAAAATAAGATGGAATACCAAGATACAGAAAGTTGGGAACTATCCAGTTTCATGCAAGTAAGTAGGTATTTAGGCTTTTTTACTTTTGTTTTGTGAGAACAAAGTAATGCAATGTTAAAATAAATTTACTACACATTAATGTAATGAACACCCCTTATAACAAGTTTATTTCTGGCAGATTGGTTTTGTCACCTGGTAGATAAGAAATACAAACAAACATTGTCACACACATTTAACAGATTATAAGCAGTAAGCAGGACTAAAAAACAATTCTGGACGAATTTCTCTTAGTTACCCACTTTATAATTCTTTTTCACACCATATGAGACAAACTTCAATGATTCTTTGATTTCAAATGATTAATGCTGTTTCCCAGAAACTGAATAACAACTCAGCACAGCATAGCTCTACTGAAGTCTGCTTACACTCTTTGTACAGCTCTCCCTTGATAACCTCTAAACATAGCCAAAGAAGGAAGAAGTAAAGAAAATGAGGATTAGTCACTACTGCAAAAGTCCTTTATTGCTTTCTTGGTAAAATTCCCTGCTAAAAATAAAAGGTCTGGAAACAAATACCAGAAGGGAAGAAGAAAAGGCTGCCATCAGAGGCAGTAAGCAGTACAACTCAACAGCATACTACTATACGGTCCATTTGAAAACAATCAAGGGTGTCAACAAAAATTGAATGTCATCATATACTGAAGAACACTAATCTCCCAAGCTACAAGATATTTCCAATTTTCCAGTCTGGTGCTCTCAAAGGAATCTGTTATCTAAAGGTGGAGCCAGAGAATTACCAAAGTAATTCTCAAGCTTTTTTGGTCCCACGGCACCAATACATTTAAATATATGAAGGACTCCAAAGAGCTCCTATTAAGGTGGATTATATCTATTGCCATTTAATGTATTAGAAGTTGAAACTTAGAATTTTTAAAAATTCATTAATTTAAAAGTAATAATAAACTCTACATTATTATATATTAACATATATGGTAACAGAAATAGTGTTTTTATGAAAATAGCTACTATTTCCAAAACAAAAGGACTCTGTTTTACATTTTTACAAATTTCTTTAATGTCTGGCTCAGAAGAAGATATCTTGATGCTCATATCTGCTTCTGCATTCAATACATTGTTCTGGTTGAAATATACGAAGAAAATCCAGTCTCTCAGAGATAGGTAGTTGGGAAAGGGAAAAGTAATTTAACACCCTTTTTAGAGAAGTGCAGTTACTCTCCTTTGATACTACAATAAACACTGATGAGTGGAAGTTTCTTAAAAAGTAGTTACAATGTGGAATCTGAAGCCATTATCAATAAACTTTCTGTACTCTGTTACATTAAAATCCATTGGTCTACTTTGCACTTTGAATGGATCTTTTATCAGTGAATGATTTCATAACACTGTGTACTGGTCATGTGGAAAATACTGGTTCACTAAATTATGCATATCTTCTTTATATGGATCTTCAAATATTAACACATTTCATTATACAATATTTTTAAAAATCATATTTCTTAATATCATGGTCAATATCATTTTAAATGTCTTTCAAAGTATTGGGAAGCTACTGGTGGATATAAGTTTTCTAAAATTCTAAATTTTTCTTAGAAGCTTGAATTTTTTCATTAGTGAGAAATAATTTCAGTTTTTTCTTTGAAGTGTAGCAATAAGTGTTGTTTTCCTCTGGCTGATTTCAAAAGTTTCTCTTTATCATATAGCAGTTAGACTATGATGTGTCTAAGAATGGTTTTCTTTGTATTTGTCTTTCTTGGGGCTCTGCAAGCTTCTTGGATCTATCAATGCTTTTCAGTAAATTTGGGAAGTCTTCGGCTATGATTTCTTCAAATATTTTTATGCCTCTTTCTTACCATTCCTTCCATGATTGCAAGAACATGTGTAATGGACTACTTCACAGTTCTCTTAGTTTTGTTCATTTTTCTACAATCTTTTTTCTTTCTGTTCTTTGCACAGGGTTATTTCTACTGGGTCTTCGGGTTTGCTGTTGCTTTCTTCTGACAATTCCAAACTGTTTTTCAGCCTGCCTGGCAAAAATTTTACAGTAATTGTGCTTTCAGGCAGATCTAATACCACATTTGTTTTTGTTTTGTTTAAATATAGTTTCCATTGCTCTGGGGAGGCTACCTATCTGTTTATTTACATACCTACATTTTCCTTTAATTCTTTTAACATACTTAAAATAGCTACATTGAAATCTATGATAAATTCAAATCTGGGCTAACAAGAGTTTCTACTGACTACTTTTTCTTGGCCATGGATCACAATTTCCTGCTTCACTACATGTTTCACATTTTTGTAGAAAACTAGACACTTTAGATAATATATTATATAAAATTGAATTGTTAGGTTTTTCTGAGGATTATTAGATTTCTATTCTAATAGACAATTACCTTGCCTGGATTCAAACTGCAAATTCTCTCTAACCCATGGTACTCAGCTACTTATATCTCATCTCTGTTTTGTTCTTATGGCTTCCAACTGCTGTTTTTTTAGCCTGGTTTCCTATGAGTCTTCCCTCAGCCTGTGAAATGTGACACTCAGCCAAGGATTTAGGCAGAGTTGGGCTCCCCTCTCTGTGATTTCCTTGCTTCTTGGGTTTTCTCCTAATCTCCAGTTGCTCTGTTGGCTCTGAGATCTGTACTCTGATATGTCAAGCAGAATACTTGAATTAATTGTATTTTAACACCTAGAATCATTTAATATGCTCCTTTAACATTTACTATAAAGCAAGTGGCCTTCACAAAATAAGTACAATACAAAATAAATTAGAAAGTGAGTTAGCATAAACACCTTAACTCAATATTCCACTGTACATGTTTATCTATTTGAAGGAAAATACAAATTCAAAATGATGAAAACTTACTTTTAAATGGATAAAACATTATCTGGATTTGTATTACTATGACTTTCTTGTAATTGACAACATTCAGGTCTTGCTATTTCCTGATCTGTAAGATGATCCCACTGTTGATGCCAAACCATATTGTCTGTGCTGCATTATACTCCTCAATTCATGACAATGACAAATAAATTTAAGTTGGCAATCACTCCTTTCAGAAACACAATTTCAACCTACTAAAACTGTAGAGATGATGTAGAAAGACATTTTCATATTGAGCTTTTCTGTCTTTTAGTTCATTCTTTGAAGGGTTAGAAACATAACTATAAAAATGTATAATATCTGTATTAAAAAGTATAATGTGCCTCTATTAATGCCTTTAATCTATTAAAAAATTAAAAAAACACTACCATCTACAACAAACACAAAGCATAAATAAAAATCACTAAGTAAAGAGGGTATTGCCATAATGAAAACATTCTGGAGAAAAGTATTGAGTTTATCATTCTGGCAAGGTCTAGTTTAGAAGTATGCTCTTTCTAGTTAGATAAGGTGGTAAAGAAAATGGACATTGGACATTTTAGCTGCTCTCTCTCTCTATCCTTGTGATTTCATGAACCATTTAAAAGCTAATTACAAATATGGCACCATCCTCACTTTTATCTCTCTCTGGACTCATTTTCATGAGGGACAGCACAAATACTATGATATACCTATCACCTTCCAAATGACTGTGATATATCAGTGTGTTAGAACATCATGGCTGGAAACTCACTGCTCTAGGTAAAAGGGAACCATTTAAGTATTTTAGCAGAAGACTAAACTTGTATCTTACAGATGCTGCACCCTGGCAGCAATGGGAAGGGTTGTTGGAGGGTATAAGATTTGAAGGTAGGATATCAGTTTAAAATCTACAATAATCCAGATGAGGAAAGGGATTCAATGAAGGAAGCGGCAGTGGAGATGGAAGTGGGGAACAGGTATGAGAGATGTCAAGGAGGGAGAACCAACTAGACTCTGTGGACTACATGGGTATATGGTACATTTCAGAGAATCATTATGTTCATAAGCATAGTTGTACATGATAAACATGGTCTAAGAAAGTTTAATAAGTATTATGAAGATGCTGTACAAAAATGCCTTCCTTCAATAAGTTTTTATTAAGGAGACATGTGACAGACATACTACTAGGTACTGGGGATATAGCAGTGAATAAGACAGAGTCCCTGCTGTGATGATAAAATGAACTGTTCTAGGATAGTTATCCACATAAGCACTAAAATGAAAGCCATGTTCTTCTATTTCTGTGGAGCAGCCACTAATGAATGAATCAACTCCACTAGCCCTGCTAAATGCTTAACATCTGGTAGAATGCAGCCTTCAATTTATGGATCCTGGCTGTCAACATGCCTCTTTCTCTTCAGGTACTTCCAGACTGGAAGCTGCAACCACTCCTCCCTCACTGACTAATCATTCTCTCATTTTTCTCTATCCTCCCAGCCCTATGGTCACACCCGCACTCCTGTCTTAAGGCTCTGAGAAATTTAAAAAAAAAAGTAGTTCATACACACTAAGAGATCAGGGTCACCTCTATGAACTGGCTGTTCCTGAAATACAGTTTCAGAACCTCTGAGAAAAATATTTCATCTAAAATAGGAATACTTTTCCTAAAATACACACTTGGAAGACTCAGTTATTAAGTAGGGCAGATGAAAATATCCAAAACAGAAATGTAACCCAACTAGCTTTTATTTTGCTTTCAGTTTTGATGATGAGAAGAAATACAGATGAGAAGTAGCATTCTTCTACAACAAATTTATGAAGTGCTCTGACATACATTATCTTACTTCATCTTCAAACTCTATGAAGTAGGAAGAAAAATAATTATTGTTCCCATTTTCAAAATTGAGAAAATGTGAGTCAGATGACTAAATAGCTTAACAAGGTCACACAAATAGGTACATATGCTAGGTCTTCTCCTACATCATCCTGAATCTCAACTTTCACCATTAAAGCTTTGAATTTGCTACTTGTACAATTATTTCTTCAGAATCAATAATATTTTATAAGCTTCATAAAACATATGGGGGTGCTTTCTGTGTCACCTTGTATGTGACCATCCCCACTTTCATGACCTTTGCTCCCAAGCCTCTCTTCTCTGTTGTGTGGAATACTGTACCACCTTCCTAATGAGTCTCCCTGCAACCATTCTTCTTCTGATCACTCCAATTCTCTGTGTTGTCATTAGAATTTTTTTTTAATAAGTTTCAAATCTGATCATGTTTATCACCTGCTTACAAGCTTTGAAGCCACACTTTCAGATTCTGGAACAAGTCAAGCCCCTTCCCACCTCAGAGTCTGCATTACTGCTACTTCTCTACTAGAATCTTCTTCTACTTCCTTTTGCCTGGTTTGTAGTGTTTTCTGACACCAAACACGTGGTTTCTCTTCAACACTAAGTCTTCAAAGTCAAATGAGTGTCTATCAATTCAATTTAATTCCGACACTATGCAGAGTTAGCATAGACCCCAGGGGTAAAGGGCTCAGTCCCACAAGACTCCATACTTCAGATGCCAGCTGCAAAATGCAGCCACCAAGCTACTTGCCATTCTACCTGGCCGACTACAAATTCAGGGATTCTCACGACCCCCTCCTCAGGTTTGATAATTCTCTAGAACTCAGGAAAGTGTTTTACTTATGATTACCAGTTTATTTATTTAAAGGGTATAACTTAGGAACAGCCAGATGGAAGAGATGCACAGGATGAGGTATGCAGTGGGGATGGGGTGCAGAGCTTCCATGTCTTCTACAGGAGGGTCACCTTCCCAGCACATCAACACATTCACCAATCTGGAAGGTCTCAGAATCTTGTTGTTCAAGAGTCCTTATAACTCAATTTCCAGGCCCAACCTCCTCCCAGGAAGGGGGATGGGGCTAATCACACACTTAGTCATTCTGGTGACCAGTCCCCCACCCTGAATCTATCTAGACATCCCACCCTGAGTCACCTCATTAGCATAAATTCAACTGTGTTGAACAGGGGCTTCTTATGAACAACGAAACTCTTCCACCACTCAGGAAATTCCATGGGTTAAAACCTTTGACTTCATTGTCAGGAACCAGGGACAAAGACGAAATATATATTCTTATTATACCAAACCTGGTTAACTTCAAGTAATCAGGTATCAGATTAAACATTTCTAAACATCACTCCCTTAGTAAAACATCCTGTAGATTTCTCTTCAGTGCTATACCTAGAGTGAATTCATTATTTGTTTAATGTCTGCATCCTTTCCTAGGCAGTAAGTTTCATGAGAGTAGAGGCCAGGTCCTGTTTATCATTACTGAAATAGATTTCTAGGGCTAAGATGGAGCTGCTCCTGCCTGGGGTGCCACATCAGCAAACCAAAACTTAGACAACTTCCGTGTCCCTATAAATGTCCACTTGACCAGAAATGCTGTATGTCCTGTCAGCCAATCCCCAAATGCCAAGCCAACTCTGGGTCTTCTCACTCCAAACAAGGTTGATTAATGTGGCCCCAATCAATCAGATATCTTCAATTTTTCTCTTTAAATAAATAAATAAATAAATAAATAAATAAATAAATAAATAAAAATATATAAGTACTTATTACTGATAAGGGTTTAACACTAGAAATCCGATCATATGAAATTTAGATCTGATCATAAGATTTTTATTAATAACTGTCAACCACTTAATTTCCATCTCAGATTTCTCAAGCATAAAATTTACAGTATTTAAGTTTAAGGAAGCTTGTAAAGATTTTAATTAATTGTAGATGCTTGGAAAATATGCAATCAGCACCTTAATGGGAAAACAAATGAGCAGTCAGTAAAGAAAAATGAAATGTGCAATATGCCTATAAAATAACAAGTTATGCTTAAAATTCCCTCTAGAGAATCATGCAAGAAAACTTCATGTAAGAGTCTGTATACACACTGAGGGTTTACACATACACAAAGAATCTAGTTATTTCTATACTTATGGACTTATGTATGATCAAATTCATGACCATTACATGAATTTGAATTTCATTCAAAAAATATAGAAACCTCAAGCACTCCCTTCAAGTTGAATTAATAATAATTTGCTGAGTGCTTAGTATATTTAGCCCATAATGGGTATGCAAAAATGAATGAGTTAGGGTCTTACTTCTGAGAAGTTTAAAACTTTATAATATTGTATAAAATCCCTCTGGTAGACAGGCAACAGAATATATCTTGTATACCTCATTTTTTCTCTAAAAGAGGTATAAATGTATGCTTAAATATGCTTCTACACATGCTATATTTTCCTTATCTCTTTTTCTTTCTGAGAGCATTCACAACTACAGCAAAAGCAAAAACAAAAATGAAATTCTAATGTTAAAATTGAATGAGCACAAAATGTCTCAATAAGAAGTGTAACTGGGACTTCTCTGGCAGTCCAGTGGTTAAGACTTTGCCTTCCAATGAAGGGCATGCAGGTTTGATCCCTGGTCGGGGAGCTAAGATCCCACATGGCTTGCAGCCAAAAAACATGAAACAGAAGCAATACTGTAACAAATTCAATAAAGACTTTTAAAATGGTCCACATCAAAAAAAAAAAAAAAAAAAAAGACTGATTAAGCAAACTCTATAAATCAGGGGGTCCCCAACCCCTGGTTGGTGGACTGGTGGTGGTCGGTGCCATTGCTCGCATTACCCCCTGAACCATTCCCTCCCCTACCCCGTGGAAACCAGTCCCCGGTGCCAAAACGGTTGGGGACCGCTGCTATAAATTACAACATTAACTAAACAATAAATGATTCTTAAAAAGAAAAAAAAAAAGGGTAACACTCTTGAAGCTGTATTAAAATTAAAAACAAAGTTATATTAACTCCAGAACATCTCTGAGAAATGGAGAGGAGGGCTGATGTGAAGTGAAGGAGAACAGATTATTTCCTTGTACTATACAGAAAGTGAAGGATCATCCCTTAGTGCCACAGTAAATTTTGTTAGGCCAAAGACCTTAAATGTTCATAAAGTAAAAGGGAATGAGACAATTTCAACCACTGTACTAAGGAGTAGAGGTGGAAGCCACATTGCATGTAATGGATTAAGGAGTGAATGGGCATTCTTGCTGGTCAGTCAGTGTTTGTTAATGAGGAAATCAATTCAGTCTAAATATAGAGAATTATCTCTATTGCCTTTCTGTTTACCATATAGCATTCATAGAAATAAGCTTTAAGAACTGTATTTAAATTTTAGTTATTTAATTCCACTTAGGATTTTTTTTATGATTTTTTTAAAATTTATTTTTTTATTTTATTTATTTTTGGCTGTGGTGGGTCTTCGTTGCTGCGCACAGGCTTTCTCTAGCTGTGGCGAGCGGGGGCTACTCCTCATTGTGGTGCATGGGCTTCTCATTGTGGTGGCTTCTCTTGTTGCGGAGCACGAGATCTAGGCACATGGGCTTCCGTAGTTGTGGCTCGCAGGCTCTAGAGTGCAGGCTCAGTAGTTGTGGCGCACGGGCTTCATTGCTCTGCAGCATGTGGGAACTTCCCGGACCAGGGCTCGAACCCGTGTCCCCTGCATTGGCAGGCAAATTCTTAACCACTGCACCACCAGGGAAGCCCCCACTTAGGATTTTTAAAAAGGAACCTCCCCATATTGTATGAATTAAAAGCAGAATGTCAACTTTGACACCTCAAAATTTCACAAGGAGGGAAAATTCCAAAATTCATGATAAACTATTTCTGATCCTGACAATGAATGTAAAGATTGTGAAGAAAAGAAAATTTTACAGAAAAATGAGGTATTCAAAATACATTCTGTTCTCACTAATAAAGCTTCAAAACAACCTTCTAAGAAAGCATTGGGAAGATAAAAAAATTCTGATTGCTATATACAGCCAACCATTTTCAATAGTTAAAGAGAGACTGATTTCTGAGATTTACCCAAGCTATAAATCCCAGGTACAAACTTACAGAAGAAATTATTGAAAACGTTTTTTATGAGTTATGAGCACAAAAAGACTAATGTTATTATTAAATGTGCCTGCTGAAAATGAGCATCTACCTACTAAGGTAAATGTGCAGAACAGTAAACCCAAGAGCAGCTGACAGAGCTGAGAAATTACTGTTCCTCCACCATAATGCTAAATTGTAATAGCCTGATTTCCCCTTCACTTTTTAATAATAATGTTATCATACTAATTAAAATATTTTTGAATATTTTCAGTTTATTTCTGTCTCCTAGAAATTTATTCCATAATGGTGACGTTTGGGTTTAGCTAAATACTGATTTAGTGATATAATACAACAGGACTAATAAAACAATACATAGAAAAACAACTCGATGGCATCTAACACTCTGGAGAGTGTATTACAAGCACTCTTACACCTCTTAAAACAGAGCCAATTAACTGTTCAAGCATTAGTAAATTGGTCCCAGTATGCACTCTTTTTAATTACCCAGGTCAAAGCTTGCCTCTGTCAATCAGAGGATATATTCCAAACTTCGCTAAACATAAGCTACAAATTACTTAAAATTCCATCTTTTTCTTATTTTGAAATTGACCAAAATAGTCATGATCTGAATTGTAGGCCAGAGCATAAATGCCAACTACAAATCCAAAATTCTACAAAGTTTCTATATAAGAAATTTCCACTTTAAAAAAAAAAAAAAGGAAGACAGTAATCATTCAATATTCTTTACAGCAGTAAATAAAAGTCTTTTCTTCTTCAAAAATGGAAATGAATTATAAATTGCTCCCAAGTTCCCTTAAAATCCCACAATCACTACTTAATTGAAAAGTCACATAGTTGTCCTTTATTGGAAGTTTTATTTCTTTTAATGACAAAGTATTTTTCAAAAGAGTATTCCTAAATGAGCAAAACACCATTTTCCAAAATGTTCTACATTTTGAATCCTATTAACTTTTGTTATTTCCCCCATGACACTTTGGCAACCAAAGAATTGAGTTTTCATTTAAAAAAACTAATAAACCACTGCTAAGATAAGTAGATCTGCCGGAGATAAATCTACTCCAGTAGTCTTAAGTTTTTACTCCATTTCAGCTTCTATTTTCAAATTTAGTTGAAATGAATTACACATTAAAACTAGAAGAATCATGATCTGCAGCACATAATAAACAATGGCTTACAGTCATGAAAAGATTAACTCTCATTTAAGTTGTTTAAATACATTTTTTAAAGTTTACAAAAGAATATCTTAAGTGCCTTATATTATAGAAAGACTGAATTACCATCAATTTTTTATATCTTTGCCACCTTCACCTTAAAGGCAATAAAAATATACTATGAAATTTCAAGTTCACTTACTATTTCCTAATTCTTACTCTTCCTATCTATAAAACTTCTCAACACCAACCTAGTACCTCCTCTGCTAGAACATGACATGTGTAGTCATAGTGTATTATCCTCATGCTCTCACAAATTTTCTTTAACTAAGAAATCAACTAGCTCATGATTTTAATAGCCAAATTAAAATTTAAAATCCAAAATTAAAGTTCACTTGTGCAGTGAAAACTTTCAATGCTGAAATTCTCTATTCTATTTCCTTACAGTTTGCCACACAGTCATTTATAAGTGAGTTTGAATAGAGGCACAATTAAGATAATCAATTTTCCATTCAGCAAGGCAAAAGCAAAGAAAATGTTTTGTTTACAAAGGAGAAACATTCTTTGAGGAAATCACATTTAACTCATCCACTACATAAATCTGCATGAAATTTCTTACCTTCTATTACGTTCCCTCTTTGGAAAAAAATAGCTAATCTTGCATATCAATCTCTTTAATATTCTATTTAGCAATCAATGCTTCCCTGGTAAGAAACTAACAAAAAGCAATTTTTGTATATCATTTCAGATGTTGGGCTAAGATTAAATCACCTATCCATATATAATTATTTATAGATAGAGCTGAAACTACAATCTCTAGTGACCATATATCTGAAAGACAGTTTGTTTTGTGCAGCTTTCCAAAAGAATAAGGTAGGCAAATAAGCTGCTAAGAAAAAAAAAAGAAAACACAAACATTTTGGTGCGTTTTCTAAAGGTTTAAGCAGTATAACTGGAAAGCCCATTATTTAAAGGTTAAATTTTAAAGATAAAAATAATGTCTAGAAGACAAATGTTTAATGAATGAACAAATGAATCAATGAATGAAAATTGTATTAAAACTTCACAGTTTACAGATAAGGAAATAGGATTAGATAATTTAAATACAGTCAGTGGTAGAGCTAGAACCCAAACCTTTGGGTTACAATACAAAATTAACCTAAAATCTTTCCAAAAAAGATAATTTAAACAAGTATCTCCCACCTTCATACATAATCTGAACTACCAAGTCAGTGATGTTAATAATAATCTTCAAATCAGCATAAATCCTAAACAATCACTATACAAGAAGCATTATACAAATTTATGAACTCTCATGTGCACTTTGTCTTTTCCTTCCTTTCTTCAGCAAGTATTTATAGATTATTTACATAAGCCAGTGTAGTGAAAGAAAGACTTCTAAATTGTAAAGCATCTGCTCATAGAGTTACTTTATTTGTGTGCACACACATATACAAAGGGAATCTAAAAGAACAGAGAAGATTTCACAGAATAGATTCAAAATAGTCTTGAGAATGAGTCAGAATTTATAGGACAAAGGGAAA
>NW_006779114.1:455406-461341 GCF_000442215.2 Lipotes vexillifer | reverse complement strand
AAAGAGAGAGGGGCAGGAAACAACAGGGGGGTTTCAGGACCATGAAGGATGGGACAACAGTGGGTGCCAAAGCTAGAAAAGTAGACAAGGGCCAGCTTGGGAAGGGCCTTGAATATATGCTAAGGAAATCTGGACTTAATTCTATGGGCCCAACACTATTAACGTTTTTAAAAATAGGATTTTTTTTAAACCATTAAAAAAAATGCCTAGATTCCTCCATCCTCATTTCCCCCCATAATGATAGTAATTGTTATTTTTGAGAATATATGCAATGACCAAAATTACTATAAATTGAGACCCTTTATGTATATTTTTACTAATGCTAATAGCAACTATATGCATGTTCAAATTAGTAGTTCATATGTATGAGAATTATTCAGTTCAGCGTTTTTAATTGAGGTATTTTTTTTAAAATGTTGGCTGCACAGGCATTACTACAGGATGATGCAAATGAAGGTGACATCAACAGATGAGATTAAAAATATAAAATTTCTTTAAAGGCAAAGGATATGTAACCACATCTGTCCTGACTACTACAGAAAGCACCAGATGAGGCAGCATACTCCCAGATACAGATGCAGGCTTCCCAGGCCTCCAAAGGTCTGTCTGGAGACATGCAGAAGATACTGGTAACATTTGAACAGACTGCAGATACTGCCAGGTATGAGAACCTCATCTTTGCTAATTTTACAGGGGTTTTTATATCATCCTGGTAACTCTTCACCTCTCTGCCCCATACCCTCCCTTAAAATGTTCTGGAAATTTCTGGCTCCATACCCGCTGTTTACCAAATTCAAGTAATTAGTAACATAATCTTGGGCATAAATTACTTCAACACTGGGTGATTAGAATTGTATAGTTGTAGAATGCTTTAGTACACAGGTTTTGGGCCCAACCTGAGTTTCATTCCAGAGCCACAGTATGAAGTATAAGGTCAAGAGTAATGACATTATGAAGGGAACTGATTCCCAATTGTGCTTTGAGGTAAGAAAGTTCAGAATTGTAACACTTTTCTTCAAAGTCTACTTTTCCTCTGGAGAGTGGTTAAGCTATCCACACAGCCATATATGTGAAAAGGTCCACAATGGAAAGCTCCAAATATTAAAGCCATGCTTTTTGCAAATACAAGCAGTGACTAGATAGACAGACTTACTTACTTTACTGCCTACATTATAATCTCGGCCTTGTACAGGCTCCTGTGAAGGATGCAGAAGCAGAGCGAAACACAATGCCTGAAGAATGCTGGTGACACAGGCACCAGTATAGGATGTTGATGTGAATAAAGGGAGCCACCAACAGACAAGCTTAGAAATATAAAAATTTCTCAGAATACTTAAAAATCTATCTCAAGAAATCTGGCCAAAAACATAATTCCTGATCACCACAAAAGATGGGTGATAAAGAGTTGACACTATTGTACAGTGAGTATAACTGCTACAGAAGTCAAAGAAGAAATTCCAAGAGGGCTGGAACACACAGGGAAGGCTTCATGGAAGATGGGAAATGGATATGAGACTGAACTTTGAATAATGGGAGGATATCAGAAAGATAAGTGAACACACACACATACACGGAAATGTCACTAAACATGGGCACAGTTGGGAGAAGGCTGAAGCAGAGAGGATGCATGTTGGAGGGGATGACAGAACAGGTGATATCTAGCAGTTCAGAGCTAAACCTTAACCTTAGTTACAGCAGGTATAAGCTGTGCATCTAAGTTTTCATCCCCAGTGTCACCTTCTGGGCTCTTTATTTCTGTATTTCCAAGGTTCCTCATTTCTAAATATATTTATCCATTATTTTATCATAAGTATTCTCATGGGCTCCCCCAATCCTCTGTGGAATGGAACTTGGTATAATAAACAAATTTGGGATGGAATTGTAGGGTAAGGTCAGGCTACGGAGAATCTGGAATGTTGAAAGAGTAGTTTAATGAATGAGGACATCTACATGGGTTCTTAAATAGAGAAGTGGCATTTTTAAAAAAATGTGGTATTTGAAAAATTCATTCTAGCAATAAGCATCATGCTGAAGCAATTAAAAAAAATTTTTTTTAATTTTTTTTTTTAAAAAAGGGCAGGAGTAGGCAAGGGTGTTGCAGGCTACAGGTACCAGGCGACAATCAGAAGACACTGAGAACAAAGTGGCAGCTCCAGAAGAGCTGAGGGCATTTGCAACATATTGTCCTCAGGTCCTACACAGGCTGCACTTGTCATTCCCAACAAGCCAGCTCGTAGGCGGAATGGACAGTGTCTCTCTCAGCTGCGGTTTATCATAGTGATATGGATTGATAGCTCCTGAACTGATGTCCTATTTCTATCAAATTATATTTAACCTGGTAGAGGACACAGTAAATTTACCAAATACTCAGAATAGTGAAATTCTCAAGGAAGGACTTTCTCTAAGGCATCTATGCATCTATACTTTAGCAAATATTTAAGATCTACTGGTCTGCTCTATACTGTTTGATCCTATGTCGTTTCATATATTTTTATCTTTTTAAGGAGATTCAATATATCTTTTTGAAAATCCCTGCTACAAAAGAAATAACACTGCTATTCCTTAACCTATTTAATTATTGAAAACTTCTATTTACTTAAGATTTGGTATGTTATACATAGACTTTTCTTTATAATGTCTCAAAATGTCAGAATGATCACTTATATTTACGATGTGCCTATACAAACCAAACAAGTAAAAACATTTCCTCTTTCTCAAGCTCCTCATTTTCATTTTTGGCTGTGTTGAAACTGTGAGTTTGCTCTTTAATTCTCGTTTACTTGTCTCATAGCAACCATAAACACACACAATAAATTACTAGTTATAACTAAATAACCTTTTCAAGGTTTCTTTATATATTGGTACAATTCAAGTTATTCTAATACAGGCTTCAGAATTTAGTGTCTTTTTTTTCTTTAAATTCATTTTTGGCTGCATTGGGTCTTTGTTGCTGCACACGGGCTTTCTCTAGTTGTGGGGAGCGGGGGCCACTCTTCCTTGAGTTGAATGAGCGTCTCACTGCGGTGGCTTCTCTTGGTGCGGAGCACTGGCTCTAAGAGCGTGGGCTTCAGTAGTTGTGGCTCATGGGCTCTACGGCGCAGGCTCAGTAGTTGTGGCGCACAAGCTTAGTTGCTCCGCAGCATGTGGGATCTTCCCGAACCAGGGCTCGAACCCGTGTCCCCTGCATTGGCAGGCGGATTCTTAACCATTGCGCCACGAGGGAAGTCCCTAGTGTCTTTTCTATGGCCAACTGTGTTGTGGCTCAAATTTTATCAGCTGAAAGTACTTTGAAGTCATAAAAAAACTAAAACCTCCATTATTCAAACACAACTGGAACTTTCAATTAAGTAGAAATTGGGGACAATGGACTTTTAGGTGAAAGAAGCAGTATGTGTTATGGGTCACTACAGGTTCAACTCCATCTCTTGTCATTTTGATGCTGACAGGTTATGTAATCATAATAAAAAGTGAGGAAGATAACCTGGATATATTGTAAAATACTGAATTATTAAGGAAAGGTAATACCTATAAGAATTCTGATATCTATATAATCAATATACAGTTTACAAAGCACATTTTTTATGTTAACTCAATTCTCAAATCTATTTGATGGGCTTTTATTTCTATTTTATAGACAAGGTAAGTAAGACTTAGAGACCTTAAATATCTTGGCCTAAGGCCATAATGCTGGTGAACAGCAGAATCTGGACTAGAATTGGGTCTAACTACATATTCTATGTTCTTATCACTATATCATAACATCTTATGGTGCAGAAAATTAGACTTAAACCATAGAGATGAACACCAATAAAATCTACTGGTTAGCCATCAAAACGATTTTTTAAGGGGAGAGGGGAGAGTGGTTGATAAATCTTGTCAAATATATCAACATCTATATCTCATTTCTAGTCTATTACCAGTATATATAGCATGTCCAAATTCCAGTAAAATGCTTTTGTTTAAGTGAACTTAACCAAACTAGGAAAGTACACAGAGATTTTGCAGCATAAACCCTAATCTAGAACAGCTGTATAGTCTTTCACGAATCTGTGAGTTCATACTGCAGTTATGCAGAGCATACACAGAGATAGTCAAGACATGATAATATTAACAGCTATATTTGATTACAGGAAGTGAAATGGCATATAAACTTTGCAATCAGAAAACAGTATATTTTACTTATACCATCACTTGGGTTTTTGCATAATAAATAAAAGAGTCGAGTGGCTTCTTTGGTCAACATAAGGCTAAGAGGGTGGAGGCATATAAATTAAATATGTGTGAGTACTTCCAGATAATTGAAACCATGCATGGTTCTGCAGATATGTTATTAGTAAATTCATGTTAGAATTTGATAGTATTATTGTTAACCCTTATTTGAATTTAATTTGACATTCCATAGAAACAGTTGATTTTTACAGTTCAGGGCCTATAATACAAAGGGCTTGGTATCTTTATTTTCTAATCATTATCCCTCTGCTAAGAAGATTTGTCCATAAAGTGACTGACAGGGCTATTAAAATCCATGAGTCATAATCTTAAAAATAAGACATATAAGCACAAAAAACACTATCTCAAACAAAGCAATATCTATTTCCTCTGAGAGAAAAAGTTATAAAAACCAAGAGTAATTTAGTAGCTAGAAAGTTAGGGGGGTGGGTGGTAGAACATTAATATATTTTTAACCAGTGTTTTTAGCTGACTATGATTTTCAGGTTATTTCAGATGTGATTTTATCCTTTGCATCAAGAGAATTCAAGAGTGATCTGCTCAGAGCCTAACACACTTGCTGTACCACAATCAGTTTTTCTTAAGAAAATTTTTTTTAAAATCAATGACAAAACTAGAACAAAACAAAAACAAGAATGCTTTTCCAAGCCACTGATTTGCTATACAGAGAAAAATATAAATGAGAGAAATATATATCTCTAAAATTTTAAGAAATACTTCGACATTTTTCTATTTTGGAAATAAGTACTTAATTCTAAAGATTAATTAGTTCTTTGGTGATTAATAGCCTTGACTTTTGCATTGGGTAAAGCAATATATGACATAATACCTATGTACAATATAGCAGTAAACTCAGAAGCTTAAAATTACAAACAAGAAACTAACCTTCAATTTCTCTATGAAAATTAATATTTGCTAATTTGTAGGTATTTCCAAAACTATAACACATGTTAGTAACTAGTATTGCATTTCTAGTATTTCCAAGCAATATATCATTTCCCAAGAATTATATGTTTAATAAAAAAAGAAAGGAGAATGGTGATTAGGAGTAGCCCAGAAGATAAAATATGGAAACATTTCGTTAAGCTGAAACAGTGGTAAGAACTGGATAACCTTCAAATGTCCAGTACAGCATGTGCATCTTCATGTACTGAATTAGTTTTATGTGGCTAATGGAATGATGTTTGCTAGTAAACAATAAAAACAACAAAAAATATGAACACAGATTGAAAGAAAGATCAACTTAATAACTCAGTGGTTAAAAAACTGAAAAACGTTTGTTTGATCTGTCTTGAGAAAACATCTCTCTTAGCTACCATCTTGTGGTTTTGATTTGTTTCATTCCAAATAAATAAAAGCTACTTTGTTACTGGTGTCTGACACTCTGATGTCACTGATATTTTTAAATGTCAAAAGAAGCAAAGCAATGCTTAAATAGCATTCAAATGATGATGGATTTTCCATGGCAAAATTCAGTAGTCCTCTCAAAAGAGCCCAGATTTTAAGGAGGTAGAGGCGTTTCACTTCCTGTTCACCAGAACAAGAAGACAGAGAGACAGAAAAAGGGAGAAGGAGAGGGAGAGTCAGAAAGACAGAAAGAGGGAAGGAAGGGGAGGAGAGGAGAGAGGTAAGAAGGGGGAGAGAAGGAAAGAGAGGAGAAAAGAAGAGGGGGAAGAGATAGAAAGGAAACCCATATGTGGATTTG
>NW_006779114.1:419936-455396 GCF_000442215.2 Lipotes vexillifer | reverse complement strand
AGAGGGACCATCAAGTGTAAAGGCTCAGAGGTAGCAATGAGCTTGGTGAGTTCAAGGAACTCCTACCTATCGTTTTACCCAAATCGACTGCCATAAACTATGGTGGGGAAGACTTGAAAGGTACAAATTTAGCAGAAACAAAAAGAGATTTGTAAGTCAACAGTTTAGCTTGCATTTTCAACTCAAAATATCTTGCCTTTCCAGCTTTTCATCTAACTGCATTGGGTGGCATTAGTTAAATTTTTTCAAGGTACAATAGGTTTCAAAATTGTTGGAAGAATGGATTCTCTATGTCATTGGGTCTGTTTCAAAAATGATTTACTACTACTCTCTCTTTCATGGGGGACAGAACAGAATACCTTTGGAATTGCCCATAAATGAAGATGACTTGACATTCTACCCATCACATAACATGCTCTTGTGCTTTCCCAAGATTGGAGACCATTTAAATTCTTTTCATGCCAGTAAGTGTTACAAATGTACATAGTGATCTGGCATGGGCTTTGGTTTGTTGATCTTAAAAGTTTATCAATTTCCTTGTTCAGCATTAAAGTAAAATAGTATGTTTAATCATCATAAATTTGAAATGCCTAACAGCCACCCAAATATTAAGTAGGCAGTTAAATATATAAATTAGGACCTCAGGAGAGAGGTGAAGGCTAAAGATACAAATTTAGGATTCATCACATTGGAATGATTTGGGTTTTTTTGGCTGAAACTGTTTTATTTATTTTTCAGGGGATGGGGGTTAGATTAAATTGCAACAGGTTGAGTCAGTGCAAAGTAGCACAAACAGTATGAGAGACTTTTAAATTGGTTCATGCAAAAAATTGTTTGTGGAATGATATTTAAAGTGCTGAGAATGAATGAGACCATCTGAGGATGAGCGAAGACAAAGAAAAGAGGTTCATGGACTGTGTTCTGAGGCATTCCAACAACTAGAAGTGCAGGAGTAAAAGAGAAGTTAGTAAAACAGAGGCTTCCAGGGAGATTTTCAGAACTTGACAGTCTTAAAGCTTAGTAAAGAAAGGTTTTAAGAAGGAGAAAATGAGCAAGTGGATCAAGTACTGAGAGGTCCAGCAAAATGAAGACTGGGAACCAACCACTTGCTTATTAAGATGGAAGCTGATGATAATTATGAAAAGAAAAATTTCAGTGAAGTGGAAGTAGTATATCCTGAGCAAGGAGACTGGAGAGATGAAGAATAAGGAAATGGCAACAGAAGCATAAAAAATTCTGTCGAGTTTTACTATCAAGGGAAATTGACAAAAATGTGACACAACTAAGTGCATCCAATATGTGACAAAACTAAGGGAGAATGCAAAATCTAGGAAAGGATGTTTTCCCCCTTATGATGAAAGATATAACATGTTTCTATGCTAATAAGAATGATCTGGTAAAGAGAAAGAAATCGATGTTACAGAAGAGACACGGAAAAATTCAAGAACAAAGTTCTTGAGTAAAAGGGAAGGGATGAGATCCAGCGCCCAAGTAGAGGCTGGCCTTGGATCGGAGACGGGACAATTTATTCATGGTAACAAATGGAAAGTCACAGATGCAGGAAGGAATATTATATAATATAAAATAACCTCTCGGATTATTACTATTTTCTCAGTAGTAATCTGAGAGAGTCTTTCAGTGACTGATCTTTTTTTGTGTGAATCTTTAAAAGCAATCATCATAGGTATATGTTCTATAGAAAACAGGAGTAGCCAAGAAGTGGGTTCAAGATCTGGTTCTACCAATTCACGACCTAAATAACACCCGCCAAATCTTCTTTCTCATCTGTATTATAATACCTCAGTTGCCCAACTTACCTTATGGAGTGTTGTGAATGCGAGTACAAACTATTTTAAAGTTATTTAGAAACAGCAGTAAGTGTTACAAATGTACATAGTGATCTGGCATGGGCTGCAGAAAATTTACATAGGAATACTTAGCAACTGATGTGGGCAGTATCTTGAGATTCTGAATGTTGTTTAAGATAGATACTTCTGTATTAGAAATTCCCATAATCACAGACTGTTTAAGTTGGAAGGCAGTATATTGAAGTGGTCAAATTATGAGTTTTAGCAGCAGGTGGTGCGTGGGTAGGTGTTGGTTGAATACCAGCTCTTCCACTACTAAGGGCTAATTACTTAATCTCTACTAGACTTCAGTTTCTTCTTGAAATTAGGTACGGTGATAGCAGGACCTGCCTCATTGCACATTTGTGTAAGTATTCAAGAAATGTTAGCAACTGATTGTTACCAAAAATAATTTAGTTCAACCTCCTTCTAGAATAAAGGAGGTCACAGAATTGGGGGATGGGAATCTTCACTAAGGTCACAGTCACGCAGCCCACTACTACAGAGTTGGAACACTTATTTCTTCAGTGCTCACACTTCTAGACAACACTACTTACAATTAAGCAAACCTCAAGAAGGTGTGATATGCATATATTACCACAGAGGTAAAAAACTCCAAAATTATTTGTATCATGTTACCTTCCAAGCCTATGTGTTCTCTGAAAGCAAAATAGAAAACAGCATATATCACACCCAGAATTTCATTCCATTATAGACTGATCTGAAAGGCAAAAACTATTGATTTTCCTGTGAATCTCATAATTCCTAATATTACAGAGAAAGTAAAGTCTTGAAGTATAATCACTGCTCTTATGAGTCATATAGGTAAAAAGTTATTTTTGGGCTTCCCTGGTGGCGCAGTGCTTGAGAGTCCGCCTGCTGATGCAGGGGACATGGGTTTCTGCCCTGGTCCAGGAAGATCCCACATGCTGCAGAGCGGCTGGGCCTGTGAGCCATGGCCGCTGAGCCTGTGCATCCGGAGCCTGTGCTCCGCAATGGGAGAGGCCGCAACAGTGAGAGGCCCGCATACCGCAAAAAAAAAAAAAAAAAAAGTTATTTTCAATTCCCTTTGGTATTCCAACCAAACATAATTAGCAACCTGCTGAGCTACAATTAAAGTTTTAATGCAAACTAGCACAAAGTGTCCTTAAACAGAGAGCATATCAGAAAAAAAAGAAAAACCCCACAGTATATCCACCTGTGCTTTTTTAAAACCAGTGTTTAGGATTTTAATGTAATCATTATTTTAAATGGTAGGAGCAACAAAGAGGAATGAATGCAGAGAAAGTCATTACAATATTCAGTCACAGAATTTTAGATGTGAAAGCAACATTTTAAAAATAAATGAGGGGGGGCTTCCCTGGTGGCGCCATGGTTAAGAATCTGCCTGTCAATGCAGGGGACACGGGTTCGATCCCTGATCCAGGAAGATCCCACATGCCGTGGAGCAACTAAGCCCATGTGCCATAACTACTGAGCCTGCGCTCTAGAGCCCATGCACCACAACCACTGAGCCATGTATCACAGCTACTGAAGCCTGTGCACCTAGAGCCCATGCTCCGCAACAAAAAAGCCACCACAATGAGAAGCCTGTGCACCACAGCGAAGAGTAGCCCCTGCTTCTCACAACTAGAGAAAGCCCGTGCACAGCAACGAAGACCCAACACAGCCAAAAAAAATAAAATAAATAAATGTTTTTAAAAAATAAAAATAAATTTAAAAATAAATAAAAATAAATGAGGAAATGTTAAAGACCCAGAGATTTTAAATGATTTGTTCAAGGTCTTGTGACTGTCCCAGAACAAGCAAGAAGCATGGTGTCCTAATTCCAGACTACTGTTACGAATCCTTTTTCATTATAATACTTTTGTACAATATTAGCTAAAACGCATTTTCTGTAATTTCCTAAAGTACTAAAAGAAATAAAATCAAAGTTAACAGACATACAAGAAACTTAAAAATCTGACCTCCCATCTATCAATGAAAAGCAACAAATTTTTACATTCTACATAATGGCTTAAGAGCATGTTTCATGATACCTTATTATCTATACAATTGAGGATTAACTGCTTATATTATGGATGTCACCATGAAATTATAATGAGGTTTTTAAATGTAGTCAGAGAGACTGCTAAACTCCTTGTTTCACCCCAATCCTCATGGCCTACGTGCTTGCTCTTACCTAACCACTGCCTCCAGTTCTGGATGAAATGCAGAATTAGAGCATGAATGGAGCACCCTGAGATCATAATGGTTGAGAATAATCTTCAAATATTAGCACAAAAATTGGGTCCATTTCTACCTGCTCCCAGATTTTAAAAAATGGGATGGGAGGCAACCCAGCAATCCCACTACTGGGCATATACCCTGAGAAAACCATAATTCAAAGAGTCATGTACCAAAATGTTCACTGCAGCTCTATTTACAACAGCCAGGACATGCAAGCAACCTAAGTGTCCATCAACAGATGAATTGATAAAGAAGATATGGCATGTATATACAATGGAATATTACTCAGCCATAAAAAGGAACGAAACTGACTCATTTGTAGTGAGGTGGATGGACCTAGAGACTGTCATACAGAGTGAAGTTAAGTCCGAAAGAGATAAACAAATACTGTATGTTAACACATATATATGGAATCTAAAAAAAAAAAAAGGTCATGAAGAACCTAGTGGCAAGATGGGAATAAAGATGCAGACCTACTAGAGAATGGACTTGAGGATACGGGGAGGGGGAAGGGTAAGCTGGGACAAAGTGAGAGAGTGGCATGGACGTATATACACTACCAAACGTAAAATAGATAGCTAGTGGGAAGCAGCCGCATAGCACAGGGAGATCAGCTCGGTGCTTTGTGACCACCTAGAGGGGTGGGATAGGGAGGGTGGGAGGGAGGGAGATGCAAGAGGGAAGAGATATGGGGACATATGTATATGTATCACTGATTTTGTTATAAAGCAGAAACTAACACACCACTGTAAAGCAATTATACTCCAATAAAGATGTTAAAAAAAATGGGATGGGAGGGGGCAGATTTTAAGCAAATACTACTATGGAGGATAATATAGAAAAGCAAGAAAATGACTTCAGAGAATTCTTGAATAATTTGGAGTGATTATTTCATCTAGTTTAGAGAGGATGGATGCTTTTAGTTTTCTTTCTCCCCCATAATTCATAATTATTCCATGGTTAAGCAACCCTCACGATGCTCAATTCTCTATCGGGAAGTAAACGGAATTAATAAAAATAAATTAGTTTTAGAGCTGATAATTTGAGCAATTGTTAGTGAATCTCCTAATGGTTTACTCTTGAAGGATATGCTACCACAGGATAAAACAACATTTGGGAACTCTACATAGACTTTACTTATCTAAGATGTGTCCCTTATCATAAAAGGATACTTTATATTACTGAATTGAAAGGATTAACACTGTTCAAATAATAACCCTGTTGTGAGACAGAGACAGAGAAAGGAGAGAAATGTTCCCAACAGCTTTATGAGAAAGCAGGAAGCCTTTTGTTGGGAGGCTGCCCTAGATGACATTTTGTTATAACCTAAATAAAACTTAAGAAAATAAAACCTGGTATAGCTAATATAGTAGGGGCTAAATGACAGCTAGAGAAAGAGTTGTGAAATTAGACAAACCCAAGTTCAAATCCCAACTCTCTGGGCTGTATAACTTCATTTAAATGATTAATCTCTCTGAAGCTATTTCCTCTTCTGTCAAATTGGTATGGTTTCTAGGATGTCTTACGTTTGGAGAAAGAACTAAATGAGATAGTGCATAGGGAGCCCCTGGCCCACACAGTACACATATTTTATTTTCCTTTCTCTCCCCCTTCCTCACCATATTTAAAACAGGCAAAGATGTCTGTAAAGTAAGGTCTTTATGGATCAGGCAAGTCTTTGGAAATGAAGTTAAGGCCTGAAATGTTGAGAAAAGTGAGTAGCCCTCAGATTAGGAAGTCGGGGGAGGGGGAAAACCACAAAACAAAATGAAAATAATTCATGAGGGATAGCCGGATTTCTAAGTAGGACCTTTAGCTAATAAGCAAAAGAAAAAAAAAAATGAAGATTCTTAAACAACAGACTAATACAGTGAGAGCAGCATTTTGGTAGGATGAATTTTACAGAACTATGCGAGGCTGGTTGGTGAAGGGGGTATCACAGGACTGCTATAAGCTGCACGACTCCAAAAGGCATCATTAGCACTATATCATATGTGAATCATACCTCCTAGAAAATAATTCTAAGAGTCTGGAGCCATTTAGAAAGTTTTTGTAGCAGTATAGTTTGATACAACAGAAATCTCAAATTGGAGTGGATGGCAATGGGAAAGACTAGAAAAGAAACATCCATGAGACTTAAGGAAGCAAGCACTGGGTAGTTTTGGTAAATCCTTTGAGAATAAAATTAATGAATATTCTCCACACCTGAAACAACTCATAGAATCCTTATTTCTAACAAGCAGGTGTTTAAAAAACTTGTTTGTTGGTGATTCTAACCTGTTTGTAATTAATGAAGATAGACAATATTTAAACAACTCATCGAAAAATGATCCTGCCTAACAAGCAGAAACAAAAAGTTGCAGCAAAGAGCTAATTATTTATAGTTCTGCTCTCTAACCAGCAAAAACAAACTTTTCTCCTCTCTATCTAGCATAGAAGGATTTATTCAGAATATAAACTCTGATTCTGTAATACCCACAGTATAATATATTAAAATATCACACATGCATAGAACTTAAAATGCTCTTAAGAAGGCATCCAATTCAATCCTTTCCCAGAAAAGATGGTGCCTAATCCCCTTCCCTGGAAATTTTCAGAGACTCCGCAGCTCTTGTGGTAAGGCATTTCAAGGCGTCTAACCTAATACCTTCTGACAAGAGCTTAGGCCCACAAACTCTCTTCCTGTACTAAAAGAAAGTGGAGTCCATCATAATCATCTGAAAACTATACTTGTATATATTTCTGACAGTTTTTAAATCTTCTCAAAGTCTTTTCTCCTCTAGGTTAGACCCTCTTAATTCCTTTGACCTTCTTTTATATCTTTATAAAAATAAGGTATATTTTCCCAGATTGTTTTATCTCAAATATCAGGCTTGCCATTATAATCACACTAAGCTTCTCATCTTTAATTCACATCTAAGGTTTCTATGCCAAACTGATCTATGAAAAAGAAATTTCCACGAAGCCAACCTTCCCACAGAAAGCAGCCATGAAGCCTAACAGCTACCCCATCTTGTAGGAGAGGGGAAACTACCATTAAGCTACCAGTTAGACTAACTATTCACAGAGCTTTCTACAGGATAAAATACTGACTCCTTTTTGATGCTGTAAAATTTTGTGCTCACAATGCATGTGGTACATCAAGAAAGTGAGAGTTTAAAGAGCACTTCAAAAATTATTAATGGGAAGTTTTAAACACTTAATACACATGACTTAGGTCAGAAAAAGCAAAAAGGTACATAAGAGTCCATCTATAAATATAGTGGTAGTGATAAAAATAAACGTTTTTCCCTCAGGTCAAAAAAAAAAGTAAAAATGCTCTAAGCTGCATAAGGAAATCTGAATGTCAATATAAAAAAAGACTCCATAATACCATGGTAGAAGAAAGCTCTTTCCAGAAATATAGTTAGAAGTACCACCGGGGCATAGCTTTGATTAAGTGCTTAAAGAATTAGGGAGTTCTACATCTATCTGCAGTCTGGACCAGATGACCAATGCTATTGTTCTAAAATATAAATCAGGTTATGTCAGAGTTTTCCTGTTTAAAACTCTACCAGGTTCACTGTTAACTACAGCTCAACCCTGAAGTGTGATGTTACTTTTCCCAGAATGCCTGTATTTTCTTTCTTCATAGCAAAGCCTACAGTTTTTTTTTTATTATTATCCAACTAAAATGATACTGTCATTTGAATACATCTGCTATCACACTTACTAGATAATACACTAATAATCTGTTTATACATTGAGCTTCCACACAGAGAGAACCCCTTGAAGATTAAGATGAAGTCTAATTAATGTTCATATATCCAACGCAATGCTGTTATGGACTAACTTGTGCCTCCTCCCCAAATTCATATATTTGAAGCCCTAACCCTCAATGTGACTATATCTGGAGATAGGGCCTTAAATGAGGTAATTAAGGTTAAATGAGGTCAAAATTAAGGTTAAATGAGGTCATGGGGCTCTAATCTAATAGGACAGGCGTCCTTACATGAGGAGGAAGACACACCAGAAATTTCTTTCCCAGCATGCAAGCACAGAAGAAAGGCCATGAGAAGACACAGTGAGAAGGCAGCTATCCACAAGCCTGGAAGAGAGGCCTTACCAGAAACCAATCCTGACAGCACCTTGATCTTGGACTTCTAGCTTCCAGAACGATGAGAAAATAAATTTGTTGTTTAAGCTACCCAGTCTGTGATATTTTGTTATGGCAGCCTGAGATGACTAATACCAAGAAAGTACTTTGGTTAAGAAGAGTGTTTTTAAAAGGTAGTCTTAAAAAATCTACAAATTAGTAAATTCCCTTCAATTACTAGCACATTTTTTGGACAACATGTCAAAGTTGGAAAAGTATGCAATTATACCCGTAAAATCTTGGGTCTTGACATGTGTAAGCCACAACAAAACATTTTGATATGGTAACCTTGAAATAAGGAACATTCTGACAAGGCTAATTTGATGAAGCCAGGTCAGAATGACCCCAATAGAAGGCAAAATCAATTTTTTTTATTAACAAGTATTATGTGCAGAGATAGTGATGATTCTTAATCTGTTCCTGCCTGTCACCTATCCAGAGCTGGCAAGAGTGGTAACATTAGGAGGTGGTCACAGTTACCTATTTTACTGTCATAACTCAATAATAAAAACAGGGGAAAGTAAAGGATTTTGTTTGTACTTCACCATGTCTCTGTATCAAACAGCCAGCCAAATGTTACATAACCATGTGCTTCTAAAGCCTACTGCAATTCTTATTACATGATCTTTCATCAGTAGGAGCGATGCAGAAGTTATTATTTTAGGAAGATTATATTATTTATGAATATGGTTCCTTCACAGATATTTGAAGAGGAATCCAAGCTAGAGTATAAGCTAAATGTTATTCATATATATAGGAAGCTGTTTATCTTTGGAAGAATACAGCAAATTAATTAAACTCAGTGTTTAGAAGACTGAGAAAATTCTAATGGGAAAATTTTTTTCTATCCTTAATTTCAGTTAATGCTGAACATGGAACTCTATGAAAGCTATAATAAAAGCAAAAGTATTTCAGTTCTATTTAGAGGCTCTCCTCGCTTTGTAAGTCAGTAAACTGAAGTTAGAGCAGTTAAGTGATTTGCCCAAGTTCACAGACCTATGAAGTTTTTGAATTAGGATGAAAAAACAAGTGTTTGGCAACAGCCCCCAAGTTTTTTGCACTAAAACATAGCTCTGGCAACCAACTGACAAAGAAAGGCAAGTATTTACCCAGTCCTCAAGATAGAGAATCCCTTTGTAACAGTGTGCCAAATGAAGACCTTCATCAGAAAAAAAAAATGAAGTGAGACATTAGAGGAAGCTTTGTCATAAGACTTGAGGAGCTACTCTGGAAAAAAGGGAGAATGATTTTCAAGTAATCAATAATTTCATTCCAAAAGGAAAACTGAAATATCACATTAGGGGAAGAAAGCAAGAAAAGAGAATCAGTGCAGAGCTCATTTTCCAGTGAAATAGGAGCTGACCAACAGAAAGTGGTAAAAAAGCATAAAAAAAACTTTCTGTAGCAGTCGTGTGATATACATCTATATCCACATAGCAATTTATAGAAAAGTTTGACATGCAATATGAAGTACTGAGACAACTCGCTCTTTATAAGAGAATGTATCAGTGCATCTGTCTTCCAGGGAGTAACAAACAAACACGAATTTCTTCCCAATCCACCTCTTCATTTTTTGCTTTTAAACTTTTTCATATCTGAAGTTGGAAAATTACACTGTCTCATAAAAAAATTTCTTGTCCTATATATGAATCCAATATGCCTAATTCTGAATAACATGGAGGTTCAAAAACAGTCAAAACTGGTATTTTACCTTAGAAATTATTTTCAAATAATAAGTAGAGAGAAAGAGAAAAAAAAAGCTTTCCATTAAATATCTTCCTTTTTCTGAAATAAAGGAGGACAGGAAGGGAGGAGAAGAAGAGGGAGGAATCACCAAGGTACAAATAGAAGCAAGATAAAGAAAAAGAAACATTAGCTAGCATCATCTGGCAGTGCCTTAATAAGCTTCCTGGATGTGAAATTTATTTTCCTTGGGCTAGACTGTTTCACTTCAAATGAGCAAATGAACTCTGCCAAATTTGGAAAGCTACAACAAATGGCCAATCAAATGGGAACTACATTTTTCTATTTTCCAGCTATCAAGACAAAACTCTCCAAGGCAGGGAGTTATACAGGTATCTTCCACAGGATTCCTATGGTAATGTTTATGTCTACCCAGGACCCTGAGTCCAGATCATCAACTGTATGCCTTTTACAAATCAAATGTGGACAATGTAAATTTACCTTCAGAAGGCACTTTGCCCCTCCTCCAAATCAACCATGCATAGCCAACAGCCAACTCCCCCTTCATCGTTAGTAACACAATAAATACCTAACACAAGTTTGCTTTATACAAATATTTTAGAAACCCAGTGAAGTTCTCTATGGTAACTATGCTGTAACAACAGACTGTGACTGAGATTTAGATATAACATGAAATCTCATCTGGTCACTAAAATGAAATTCTACCTGTGCTGTCTATACCCAAAAGCATTACATAAATTTAAAGAACTACAGCTACACATAACTTACTAGACTTCTTGAACAATGTCTAGGTCAAAAAAAAACAGAAGACAAATGGCGCTGAGGATTTTCAAAGAATCATGAAAATAAAAACCATACAAGTTACTTACATTCAAGTTTGCACATGCTTTAACCTAAACATTCTTTTGAAAAATTAAATACAGTAGTATGTAAAAACAGTCACAGGGAACAAGATTTCATCCACTTATGCTTTTCACAATGGGAGCTAGATAGTCTTGAGATTTATGGGAAAAAAGCAATCTTAGAAATATATTAAAATTTTGAATGTTCCAGAATATTTTGATGTTTATGATGACAACATGACAAGTGTTGGCCTTTTGCTCTTTTAGCTCATGGCTACCTCTCCAAAAAACTAGGAAAGTTTTTGGAGGTCAACTGGACTAACCATTATTGAACCCAAAATTCCCTTTATAACAAAGGGGACTTTAATTTGGACACAAGTAGTGGTAGTGGTAGTATAACTTTTAACTGAAATCTCTCTAAAAGATTGTGACAAAATCTGCCATATTTTAACATCCATACAATAGCTGACGTGACTTTCCACAATAATATAAATAAATAAATAAATAAGATGCATTTTCTCTCTTCTGAAGAAGTGTGGTATGAAAGGGAAATAATTTGTGGAGAAACTCTTAGATGTCAAGCAATAACAGGTACTTCATAAATGTTATCTTACTTATTTCTTTCAATAATTCTAGGATTTAGGTATTGATAGCCCCATTTGGCAGATGAAAAAACTTAGAGAGTTTAAGAAACTTGTTCAAGATCACATACCTAATAAATAATGAGATGGGTTTTAATCCAGGTCTGTAATGACTCAAAAGTCAATGCTATTTTCCTTTCCTAAGTATTTTCTCAGCCAAGTTAAATATCTACACTTCCTCTGCAACCATTCTTAATACCTCATGGCTCCAAAGTCCTCTAACCATTTTGTCCACTGATGTGGCATACAGGGAAAAGAGGTTTGGAGGATAGAGATTTACCTGTTATATAACTTGTGCATTTTAGACAAATCACTTAACCTCTCTGATGCTCAGGCTCCTCATCTGATGAAAGAAAATAAAAACTGTCAGGTAAAACATGGTGCCAATAGGAAGGTACCCTCAAAAGAAACTAAAAATGAATGAAAATAAGATAGTGTTCTAAGAGTCAAATGGCAAAAGTCAACATAAAATAAATCAGAACAGAGCTATACAAACATGCCTATTTAGTATCATTGAAAATTATTAGATTGAACCATGTGAAAGTTCTGTTTTTGTCAATGAAAGAGTATCAGATATCAGTAATTTTCAAAGATTCTACCAATATTTAACCTCTCCAGCGCTCAATTTTCCTCATGTGCAGAACTGGGAGAACAACATTACTTACACATCATTGATTTGTTGAGAACATTACATTATGTGATCTAGTGCAGATAAAGACTTGAGTCACAGAGTGGGGCTCCCTGAATCTAATAGGCTATATGAAAATAAACAGGAAAACTCAGAGACCACGATTTGTCATCTCCAACCTCACCAACCACCTCCAGTTCCTACGAATACAACAGTAATTCCTATCCACCACCTTATTGGGAAGGCTAGTAGTGAGAAGCTAACCAACAGAGGTATGCCATGTGAAAGTGTTCCAGGAACTGGAAAACCAATGCGGACCTTAGCCACTGTTGTTACAGGTAACATCTGGCAGAATGCTAACTCTGGACATTCCCTGTGGAAATACTCTCTAATTGCTCTTCTGGCCACCTGGTCATTTATCCTGGAAATAAAGACTCTTTCAGCCAACTGGTCATGCATACTAGAATGTTACAGGCACTGAAAAAAATAGTTCTGTGCACTTAATACATCAGCAGTTTCAAAAGGCATTCTGATGTGAACTTAAAATCTGGAACAACAAATCTCTTGCTGAGAGACTCTTCTGAGTTTAGAATCCCTGAAACTGTTCTATAATGACAGATAAGAGGGCTGCAGGGAGTTCTAAAATTGGGATTGGAAGTACCTTCAGGGGCTTCCCTGGTGGTGCGGTGGGAAGAGAATCCACCTGCCAATGCAGGGGAAATGGGTTCGAGCCCTGTTCCAGGAAGATCCCACATGTCGTGGAGCAACTAGGCCTGTGCGCCACAACTACTAAGCCTGCGCTCTAGAGCCCAAGAGCCACAACTACTGAACCCGTCTGCCACAACTACTGAAGCCCACGCATCTAGAGTCCATGCTCCACAACAAGAGAAGCCACAGCAATGAGAAGCCTGCGCACCTCAATGAAGAGCAGCCCTCACTCGCCACAACTAGAAGAAAGCCCATGCACAGCAATGAAGACCCAATGCAGCCAAAAATAAATAAAATAAAATAAATAAAACATTAAAAAAAAAAAAAGAAGAAGTACCTGCAAATTTTTTAAAGCTCTGACACATTCAGGCCCTCTGGTTTCCACCAGGATCTGCACTTTCAAACCATGACTCATTAAGCTCTCAGTGGAGACAAAGGCCTAAGGTACAAGAAGTCAAATTTTTTAAATACATGCATTAAAACTTTAGAAAATATGTGTGGCAACAGACAACTAGCATAGATTGACCAAAATCAGCCAGTTTCTTTTCCTTTTAATCAGAATTAAAATGATGTACATAGTAATGAATCTTCCTAGAAACTTTATGTCCTTTCTTGATTTAGAGTTATCCTTGAAATAAGCAAAACTATTTGCCCTAAACCTCTGGCTCAGTAACAATCTTTTATTGATTAACTTTAGTTGTGCTAATTTTACATGCATTACCTCACTTAACCCCCAAACAGTCCTATGAAATAGGTACTATTATTGACTTCATTTCAGAAATGGGGAATAAGTTCAATAAGTTGCCAAAGAATTCAAACCCAGGCATTCTGATTCCAGGCAGAGCCCTCTTTACCACTCTGCTCTACTGCCTTCAATAAAGGAACTGAACTTAAGTACTGTACAATACTTTATTAATTTAGGCCCACTGCTTTCACATTGATAGTTTTTTTAAAAAGTCCAACTGAAATTAACTGTTTAGCTATTAAGTAAGGCTGGATTTCTTAGGATGTTAAAAAGGTTTGAGCTACTAAACAAAGGAAACCATCTTCAAGCACCTTCAAATATCTCAGAGTACCTATTCTTAAATCCACTATCAGTCTTATAGACAGCTCTCTGCTACAGAACATGTTGTGTGCCTCCTCTGATCCCTCTCCAAGTAGAATCAACACAATCATGAGCTTCTGAGTGTCTTGATAGGCCTCAGAAGTTCTCTCATTCAAACTCCTATGTTGGGTAGGAGTTCCTAGCTTGAGAATGGTGTCTGAAAGCGAAGGATACAACACTTTCCCCTTATGAGAGAACTCATTTCATTTCTCAACAGTTCTAACTGTCATGAAGTTCTTCCACAGGCAACCTTCAACACATACAGTATTTTTTAAAATTTCTTTTTCAAAAGCCATGTCATCTTCAATTAATCAACAATTTGCTGCACTTCCTGTGGCTGTAAAACATGAGGACTTTTTCAACTGCTGTGAGAACACAGTACTATCACCTAAATCAATACCCCTTCTGACTCTTAGCAATCTTGCAGATTAAATAGAATGTACCCTTCTTCAGGAGGTCAGTCAAGCACACCTACTAACTGTGGACAGCTAAAACATTTAACAGAAATAGACCCTTTGGAGTTATTTGAATGAAATACAGCTCAGGTACTGTTTGATCCAATTTAGTTCAATACCCAGAAAAATAAAAGATTAATAAAGTAACTTATTTGGGATTGGTGCTGTATAATCTGTTTTGATAAAACTATACTGACAACTAACCTTTCTTATGAGTCAGGTTTGTATCATGGACAAAATATTTAAGTGAATGTTGTGCATCAAACAAAATGCACAGGCAGTGTAGACGTCAGAGGGTATTAAGTCTGAATTCCCCTTCCTGGCCCATCAATCATTTAACCTCTTTGGAAACAGGTTTTATGAAAGGAATTTGAAATTCTTTATAAAGGAAAAAGAGAAGCATATCCAGACCACAAAAGAATTTGTCCCAAAAAGGAGGTGTTCTCTGGTAAATAAAAGTTTTCATGGTTGGAACATCCAGGACAATGTTATAAGGCAAAGAAAACCATAGACTTGGAGGGAAAAAAATAGTTCTATAATGGTTCACTCCTATAAAAGGGGATATTCAGTCAGTCAGGAGGATAAAAACATATCTCTCTGAACTATCAGGTACTTCAAGTCTAGAGATCTAAAGCTGAAGTGAAAAGGAAGAAGGGAAAAGAGACTGTTAAGTTTTTTTCCATGGGGATTGAAACAACACACACTAATTCCTGACAAATACCATGCTATTCAGGAACAGCGTGTCAAGTTTTCCTCAAATTTAACCTTCTGACAGTTCAAACACCCTTGTCTACCTATTTAGAAGAACAATACACCATGGCTCAATTTTCCAACCAGAAAAATGGCCACTTAGTCCAAACTTAAATACCAACACAATGCTAACACAAGATGACAAGGCAAAATCTCATGGTAACCTTCCAGTGATACATGAAACAGTTAAAGAATTGCATAAATCCTCAGGATGATTTCCCTATGAATTACACCCATGATGTTTACCCTACAAACATGTACTCACAGAATTCATTCTAGGCCTCCTTCTGAGCAGTGGCTCCTGGTCTTAAATCACAATATAGGTCATATTTAATGAGGGCACTTCCTAGTTTTCAAAGCCTTTACAGTATGGGGGTAGAAGGGACAGGAGAGTGAGAGACTGAATGGGAAGGAGAATGAGAGAGAAAGAGAAATGGGTAAGACAGTTGATAGGAGAAATTAGCATCCATATACTTTAGATAAACAACACACTAGTATTTGCACCAGAAAACACTGCTGAAGGGAAATACTGTCAAGTATTTCCACAAATTCAAACACACACACCCTACTAGACACCACTAAGTACAATTAACTTAGAAGTTCTTCTAAAAGAAACAGAATGGTAATAGCGCCAAAAATAACAGAAGTCAGTTGAGAAGCCAGCACACTGAACCAAAATTGACTCATATTTTTGCCATCTAAACAAGTTTGTTTTACAAACCAAAGCTGTCTAAACATGGGGAGAATATTATCTCAGAGTATCTCTGGTTTTGTGCAACTCAAATACTTTTTAGAGGCTACACCCCCATCCCTCTACCCCCTACGCTAACTTATGTAAGTGCTAATTTTAAGGAAATTAAAACTTAAGGTATGTTTTCTTAAGTGTCTTATGCTTATACCAATTTGCTTTTTTCTGAAAGAGCTGAACACAGTGAAGAAACTTCTTATTTTATAGACACTAAAATAGAACACAATGATCTTAAAGGATATTCAGTGCAAATAACCACTTAATGGAAAATCAATTATGTAAAATTAAGTTGATTTTGATTGCAATTAATCATCAATCTTTTATATATTTGTGATTTATCTTGTTGGTATTCAGAGGAACATTTGACAAGATGAGTTTTCAAGAACACACTGCAAAAGTAAGAATCAAGATAACTGCAAAATAGTTACCTCATAGGACAAATTCAGAATGTTGCAGTGGATGTACTTTAGTAAACCACTACTATTACTCCAATCATTTGTTAACTCATAAAATTTCTTAGTACTTCACTGAAACTCCGTTATACATAAACAGGGGGAGACCTATCATCAAAGCTCAACTTTTTTTCTTTAATTACTGGGACTAGTAAGGAGGAGGATGAAGCGGGGATGTAGGCAAGTGGATGGATAGTGCAAGGAAAACTGAAATTTTTTTAAAATTCTAGAATAGTGGAGGGGAAAGATTTCCCCCGCTCAGTGCTAAAGTGACGAGTAGAGTATCCTGGAAAGGAAAGGGGGGAGATGAAACAAAATGTGGCATGACTTTACAACTCATATTTTCTACCAGCAGGAGATTGTTTCCAGAGTCCCAAGCCCCCTTAGAGCTCAGGATGCCCTTTCACGTAGGTTACGGTAAAGGCATCTTTGAGTTATAATGAAGGAGACCTGGGTTTGCCAAAGACAGCCTTAGGTTTGCCCAGGGCCAGCTGTCCAGGTGCAGTTATTCGTTACACTTATTTTCACTCTCTAAAGTATCCTGTTTGTATGGTACTTTATATGGTCACCCTCATCAACCCCAGTGTATGACATCTTTTCTATGGAAAAAACATGCTCCAGCTTACAACTGAACTTGGAGACGTAAAGTGTACCATCAGAGATTTAATAATTCCTATTTGGCTCAATAACACTGCTTTCTACGTGCCCCCCCAACCTTATTTTGTTTTGTTTTACTGTTTTTCCTCTAAAATGACCTTGAAATATCCCCAAAGTTACTGTGCCTTCCAATAAATCGCATGCTATAATTATGCTACATCATGTTTTATAAGTGTAACAGTGAAAATAAGTAACTTCATTAAAGAGTTACTATTTCATTCACTCATTAAATATTGAGTGCCTACTATTTGCTGGGTACACTAGTCTAGGCACTGGTGATACACTTGTCATGGAGTTTGCATTCTAGCTGGAATAAGACAAGAAACAACAGTATCTTTTTTTTTGGCCGTGCCACGTGGCATGTGGGATCTTAGTTCCCCAACCAGGGATCGAACCTGCGCCCTCTGCAGTGGAGGCACAGAGTCTTAACCACTGGACGGCGTGGGAAGTCCCAATGAGTATATTTTTATGTACTGTCTGGTAGAGGGAAGTACTCTGGAGAAAATTAAATCAGAGTAAGAGAGAGCAGGGTGGGAGGAGATGAAAGGAGTAAGGAAGCAAATCACATAGCTATCTGAGGTACAAAGGGCAAAGGACATAATCAGCTGATTTAAGGAAAAATAAGGAGGGCCTGATGTTAAAGGAGTTAGTGGCAAAACAGTGGAAGATAAGATCAGAGAGGGAGCTGAGAGCTAGATCATATATGTAGGACTTTGTAGTTCTGATTATGAATAAGATAGGGAAGCCCTCTGCGGGTTGGGTTCTGAACAGGGAGTGATATAATGTGACTTACTTTTTTTTTTTTTAACTGAGAAGAATGTATGCATGTATGCATTTATTTATTTATTTATTTATTTATTTATTTTTATTTATTTAGCCACGCATGCGGGATCTTAGTTCCCTGACCAGGGATCGAACCCGTGCCCCCTGCATTGGGAGCACTGAGTCTTAACCAGTGGACTACCAGGGAAGTCCCTTTGACTTACTGTTAAAGGCTCATTCTGACTACTATATTAAGAATAAACTGAGAGAGGCAGGAAGGGTAAAAGAAGGGAGACAAGTAGATTACTTAGAATTCTATCACAATTAACAATCCATGCTAGAGATGATGGTGACTTGGATCAAAGTGATAGTAGTGAGGATGTTAAAAAGTGGTTGGGGTCTGGATTTACTAAGAAAGTTTTCATTCTTAAACTATTTTAGATTTACAGAAAATTTTCTAACACAGTACAGAGTTCCCATATAATCCTCATCCAGGTTTCCCCAGTTGTTAACATCTTGTGGTATATTTGTCACAACTAAGAAACCAGCACTGGCATATTACTATTAACTAAACTCTAGACTTAATTACTATTAACTAAACTTATTAGACTGTACCAATTTTCCTGGATCTATTTTTCAGGTATTTTTCATTTACTGACGAATTGTGATGGAGTATAAAAATGAGAAGTCGAGGGCTTCCCTGGTGGCGCAGTGGTTGAGAGTTCGCCTGCCGATGCAGGGGACGCGGGTTCGTGCCCCGGTCCAGGAAGACCCCACATGCCGCGGAGCGGCTGGGCCCGTGAGCCATGGCCGCTGAGCCTGTGCTCTGCAACGGGAGAGGCCACAGCAGTGAGAGGCCCGCGTACTGCAAAAAAAAAAAAAAAAAAAAATGAGAAGTCGAGGATGTCTCTAAGGTTTCACCTGAGCAACTGCAAGGATGGAGTTGTCATTTCCTGGGATGAGGAAGACCATGGGAAGAACAAATTTAGGAGAAAAAAATCTGAAGTTTGAATTTGTCTATGTTCAGTTTGAGACTCCCACTAAAAATCCAAGTGAAGATTTCCAATACGCAGTTAATTATATGAACAGAGGTTTCAAGGAAGAGTAACATATTAGTTTGAGAGAGATTTTAAAAATAGAATTGCAGGAACTTGATGCTTAATTGCATATAATGCGTAGAAAAAGCTAAAAATGCTTCCCAGGTTTCTAGGCAAGAAAAAAACAGGTAAATGATGATAGAGAAGTTTTTCAATTTTAGCCTTCTCTTAATTAGTATCCACATTTTACCATAATTCTCTATAATGAAGCTAAAAACTCTGAACTGTCAAAATGTCAGTAATAACCTTTTAACCATTTTACATAAAGTATTATTTTTAAAAAATAGTATATCATACTTCTCTTGGTAAAAGAAAAATTCTTTTGGCAAACTGTAGATCAAAAAAGGACAAAAGTGAGATTTTGAAGTTTACCTGTATACAAATATATTTAAGCATTCATTTCTTCATTCTTTCATTTCAGACTAATATTGATCATCTGCAGTCTGTTCAGAGTGAAATTTGGAGCAAGACATTTTTTTAATGACTTTCAGAGGGGTAAGGAATCCAAATAAATAAGATGTTAATGAAAGTTTATCAATAAAAATATAGATTAATCTATAACAAAAGGAAGAATTCAGGAATATCTGTAACAATTCACAATTAGCAAAAGACCTCCTGACATATCTTATTCCAAATGATATGTTTCTGAAGTTTAAATATCAGTATTTCTAGATTTGAACATTAAACAGTGAAAAATGCCTTCTCAATGCAGTTCCCTCCAAAGAGAAAATGAACAATGAAAACTATCATAGGCCATGACAGAGCATAATGGCAATTTTATACCCTGCCCTTGCTGGGTAAATGGGCTGGAATTTTACAATATAACCAAAAAACTATCTTACAAAAGACAAAATCAGAGTTAAGGATGTATGCATATGACTTTCTACATAAAAATAAATTCTTCAAGCAATTATTTGGGTTTTCCTTTAATTCTGCATCTGACCCCTCCCCTTCATTTCCATCACTGTCATTTCCTCTTGCCCAGATATTTGAAAAGGGCTGTTAGCTATAAGCTTTTTCTCCTACTCACTGATCTAGCAGTCAGAAAAATTGAGCTTAATTCCTAACTGTGGCTTTAAACTTGAGAAAAGGCCTTACCTCTTTAAACCTCAGTTTCTTCATCTGCATAAAGGCAATAAATATCTCTTCTTATCTACTTCTCAAGGTTATTAATGGGAACAAGTTAAATAACAGATATGAAAGTTACTTATAAACTGTAAGGAGCTCTGTTAGGGTATGATCTTCATATTCCTGACGCAAAGACATAATCATATTATCACCTTGACACAAATTCTTCAAGGACTTTATGTTGTTGCCCATGAGAGATAAGTTCCTTGGCCTGGCACTAAAGAACATCTGCAATCTAACCACAATATATCCCTCTGGCTTTATCTCCTCATAAAATAATCTACTTTCAAGTCACATTACACCAGTGTTTATCAGATGGCACATCTTAACTCATTAGTGAACCAGGAAGTCACTGAGTGGACTGTGACTATAATTTTTTAAAAGAAAACAGAAGAGAAAATTCTGTGTATGACACATAGAAAGTATTGTTTTGTGAAATTTATCTTTCCATGTTGTTTATAAACGTTATTAGGAAGAAATGTAAAACGTGTTTCTTACTCTAGGGTCTAGACAAAAAAAGTGTGGAAAACCCTATAGTGAGCTACTCACTCTTCCACAACCATAACTTCATGATCTTCAATCATCTAGTCTTGCACCCAGACTGCCCTTCTACCTAAACTTCCTGAGTCTATTTTCCTTATCTGAAAAATGGAGGTACCACAAACAGCCATCTCACAGTGCTACTACGAGCAACAGATCAAAGTCCCTTGTTAAAAGGTATTGAGATGAGGCACCAAGAGCTTTTCTCTGCCCTTTCTTCTTTCCTGACTGTAAAGCCCAGTGACAAGGTAAATAAGTAATGTCAGTAGGCTTAAACACTGGAGGCAAAAGAAAAATGAACACAGTGAATACCAAGTTGTAATATCTATAAAATGAGGAGTTTCCTATTACCTTGGGTCCCAAGCTACTATTCATATGAAAGGGGCCTTTAAGTCGAACCACATATGAAGGGCTGCCTGAAGACAGAATATAACAATATTTCCTTGATGTCTGAGGACAAAAATTACAACCATCAGTACTGCAACAGAGTGGTGCCTTCTGGGTCTACTGAGATTCCTGAGGACTCTGTCCCAATACTACTGTGCTTTCAATAATGAGGTCTGTTTTATTAATAATTTTGCTATACATTTTCCTTATCTCATTTGACTGATGATAGAGGACTGGCCTTAAACAAACTACCTGTTCTAATTTGCTGTTTATCCTCTGTAGACTCATAACCCACCAAATCATATTTGTCAGGACTGTGACTAAAATGCAAATCAATGTGTAATGGCTGCAGACCTTCCCTGGAGGCAGACTGCATGTGCTCAGTGCCCAGATGTTGTGACTTCTACGTTGACTGGTCAGAGACTTTTGTTCACTTCCTGGTTCTTGACTCTAGTCATCAGTTTTCAAATAAGTAAGGTATTGTATCAAGGATGAATTAGATTTCAATTTTTTTAAATTAATTATGTGCTTAAATTTATATTTCACCTCCTAAGAAGAATCAAATCAAAGTTCCAAATTTCTACTCACACTACTCAATATATGTATATACAAAACTACTAAAACATGAGCTGACACATAAACACACATCCCTACATCTGCTCACAACTCTTCATGGCTCTCTACCACCCACTAATAAAGTGCACTCTACTTATTATAACATTCAAGGCCCTCTATTTCCAACCCCAACTTGTACTGCTCCACTTTGAGAACCTCTACCCCTCAGAAAAAATTCTGCTGCTAATAACTTGTAACTTAATTCTCCCTTGCTTCTTTTTGATGCCAACTGGGTACATTCAACCCCACTTATTGTCAATATGATAGTTCTATGGTCCATTACAATTAAAGAACTTTCAGGAAGACCTATTTGATTTATGCTTCAAGGCTTGACTCAAATGGCCCCCTTTCCTGCAATCCTCTCTTTTTTGAATTCTACAAGTAAAAAATAATCTCTCCAACTTCTGAATTGTTTGTACCTTGTATCATTCATGGGTGGTGCTGCTACTACAATTATGTCCATTATGTTATCTCTTTTACTAGATCTGCCTTCTAGAACAGAAGTTAAATATAAGAATTTAGACTCAGATAGTCATTTACTGAATGTGAGTCCTTGGACAAATTTATTCAATTTCTCTAAGCCTCTGGTCCGTCCTATCAAATTGTGTTCAGAATACCTACATGTGAGTAGTACTAAATAAAATGCCTTAGCATAGTGTACAGTACATAATAGTTTAATACTGGTAGCTATTAAAAATGGCTCTCTGTTACAGATCTTTGTACTTCCTAAAGCAGTCAGTACCTGATATCACCTTGGGTACCAAGTTTTGGTAACCTTAGGGTAATCTTTGACTCATCTCTACCAGCCTCCTCAGGCCCAATCAGTTATCACTCTTTGATACCTATATTTCTTGAATACCTTGAATAAAATGTCCTTTCCTCACTAGGCTTCCTAGCCCTCCAATCCAACCACACAATGCAAACAAAACTAATCTTGGTAAGATCACAGTGACATTCTAATTACCAAATGGTGTGTGTTTTCAGTTCTCATCCTAGTTTATCTCTCCGTAGCATTTAGCACTCTTGACTAGGTCCTACTTTAAATTCTCTCTCCATACTTCCTAAACCAATATACCAACTTTCCTTCCTCTCCTATCTTTCTGATAATATCTTCTCAATTGTCCTAACTGCTTTTCATCTGTCTGCCCCTTAAATGTTGCTGTTCCCCAGGATTTGTGACCTGGCTCTTGCTCTGTCATCCACTCTCTGGAGTCAGACCATCTATAGCTTGGAATCTTGAATCGCTGTAGACAAAGAGGTGTACAACCCTCTATGCTAAAATTTCTTCATCTGTTAAATGGGCATAATAATATTGTTACCTATAACTTAAAGGGCTGAAATTTGTACACTAAAATAAAATTTTAAAAATCCATGGAAAATACAATAGTATCTGACACATGGAAAGCACCATATAAACGTTTTTTTTTCCCCTTTGTCTTCAACCATTATATATGTAGACAATTCACAAAACTTCTCTATCATAGCATTCATTATATTGTGCTAACTACAAATTTCTTCCATTAGATTTATAGTTCCTCAAGAGCAGGTTAATTCTATCTTGGAGTTATGAAGCCTAATACATAGTAGGCACTCAAGAAATGTGCATAGAATAAGTGCATAAATCTTTCTAGGATCATCCTACTGCTTATGTTGGACCCCTCCTTGAATCTTCAGTGCATACCCGACATTCCTCAATCAGCCCAGATCTTTAACTAAGCATTTGGGATCATCTATGATCTACCAACTTTCTCCAGCTCTAGCTCCTGTTACTCCTCTTGCATACCAGTAAAAACTGATAGACCCTCCAAAATCAGATGCTTCCCCAAAGGCCCCAAAATGCCAGTCAAATCTTTTAAACTGGAATGGTTATGGTCTCTTGCTGTATTTCTAACACTGGTGACCATACTACACAGAATAGGCAACACAACTGCAAGTAATATTTGGGAAGGTTAGAAAGGATCTAAAAATGATAGAAAATATTTCATCAGCTCTTGAATAAAAAAGGAAATCAGAAGTAGTAGCTGAAAGGGGCCAAGACACTTTGAGCCAGTTGAGAAATTTGCTCAAGGCCACACAGTGATCCATTGGCAGCATAGAAATCAGGCTCCCAGGCCATTAGATCCTCTAGGTCAGCATGAGTTCCACCTAACAAACCAGGTCCACTTTATCCCAGTGTGGTCACTCATAGGACTCTCTCTTTCCCCCAACACTAAGCTGAAAAAAGCAGGACTTACATGTTTACATGCCATGGAGAGGCCAAATACTGGTGGGTCCTTGTCTTTTACAAGGCTCTAGGCGATATTCCTCTCACACTCTCATTCCCTTACACCCAGCATTGGTTCAAAGGTTATTCATAAGGTTTCAGGGAAAGAACAAAAGGAGATCTTTCTCTGATGCCAACCTGCATACAATCAAACATGCTAAGGGAGAATTACACTGCTCATGCCAGGTTACAAACTGACTCAAGAGACTGAGCTTGCATTTATCCACATATTTCTAGTAGAACGACATTCTACCATAGTGACGTAAGCCAAACCAAAAAATGGAAAAGGCTTATTATTAGCACCTGAGGGTTGTAAGCAAGTAAAGCTGCATATCTGGATTTAGACCACTGGCTCTTAATAGGGTGGTGGTAGTATCCTAATTATACACACATATACTGCATGAATACATGCAAATAAACCCTCTTTCCCAGAGATTCTGATGGGAGGAAGGTGAGGAGGGAAGAAGCTAGATATGTGCATTCTGAGACATCTTTCAGTAATCTGGATTCAACACACTCCAGTCCTGATTTAACCACTGGTTTAGATACTGGGTAGTTCAGAATTTAGGCAGAAGTGTGTCTAAAAAGGCAACATATAGTAACATTAGAGTGATTCATAGCTCACCAAGCCCTTACACATTTATTATCTTCACAAGAAGTTGACAATGCAGGCAACATCACTGCTGTTCTTCTACAGAAGAGGAACTGAGGCTCAGGGGAAAGATGATTGCCATGGATTCCAAAGCTTACTAGCAAGAACTGAACCTGGCTCTTCTATTTCCAAATCTCATGCTCTTTTGGGAGAGCTCTAACCACCTGACAGTTAATGATAAAAGCTGACCTTAAACCCCAAATCTATAATCTAACATTACTGATGAATTTACAGTGCAGACTACAGTATCAGTCAATCTTAACTTTTTCTTTTACTTAGAGATGACTCAGTATTTTTCTTCCTTCTTTCACTTTCTGTTATCCTCAAAGGAACACCACAAAAATACCATGTAACAGCTGTATGGAGAAGGGCAAAAATCTTAGGGTTGGATGTATGCCAGGAGGCAGCAATCAACAGCAGTTGTGTTTACAATTTAGATAAGACTCATGTTAAAAGCAATTCAATGACGGCTGAAGCTCTCCAACAATATACTTTCTACTTTTCAAAAAAAGCTGCACTAATATAAATAAATGGATAAGACTGAGAGTATATATCATTTCCAACTGAACGAAATGGGATGACTTTACAAAATCAAAATCAAATGTGTCTGTAGTAAAGGGAAAAACTGATGTACACAACTGAAAATCAAGATGAGTAAAATAAAACAATTGTTCTTAATTCTAGCAGTGATTATCTTACAGTTCAAAGACAGACAATCAATATGTTTCTTGATACAGGAACTTTTGGATCATGCATACACTATTTCTGCAGCATTTTCCAAGCTTAACAACTGAGATGGAATTGCAAGAAATTTACTCTCTCAAGTAAAGATAAAATGAGGCTATATGAACAAAAGGAGTCTACTTCCTCCTCATTAACACTGTACACTCTTACTACTGGACCAGGTACATGACAGATGTTCAGCAAGTACCTGTCAAATTGATGTTTATCTGCAGGTAGCAAATGGAAAGAAGTAAATACTTAATTCACATAAGACATGCACGGATAATCAGAATCTAGGGCAAGAAGGAGGTAAACTAAATGAAAAAAGCCTACTCATGGGAAGATAATCACTTCTTTGATTAGGATCCTTCAAGTTCTGAATATTTCTCAATTTCTGTGTCAGTTATTATTTCAATCTGTGAAGTTACAGTAATTACACATAGGGACCATTCATACTAATGTCTGTTTCATTACCCTTGTGTTCCCTATTCTAAATAAAGTCCAATTCAATAGCTCTCACTACCATCTCAGAGGGTATGAACAGTAGAAACCTATAAAACATTCTAAGGCCACAAAACCACCTCATAAATTTAGTGTAGAAACCAGAAAATTCACTGGCATAGAAAGGTTTCAAATCTCTGAGCAGCACAATGATTACTGTGCCTCTTTTAGAAAATATGCATTTTATTTTTTAATTTGCATGAGAATTAAAAGAACATTGATTTTCTCATTTGGGAGAAAGTGTATATTAAGTTTTAGGGGGTAAAATATCATACTTTTCAGAACAAGGGGATTTTTAAAAGAAATGTGCATTTGAGGAATATTAATTATTTTCTTTCATAGCTTTCATAAAACATGGATGACCCTAGGGACTAAGGTTCTTAATACTTCTAGACTTACAAGAGCTATCTATAATACCCTGTATATTCCTAAATCCAAAAATTAAAACATCTAGGTTAAAAATACATATAGAGATCCAGTCTACCACTTCATTTTTTAAAAGAACCTTTTTTAAACTGAAGTATGACATAAATTCAGGAAAGTGCAGAAATCATAAGCATACAGCTTGATGAATTTTCACAAAGAACACCCCCAAGAATCCACCACACAAAATAAGAAATCAGAACACCCCCAAGTTCTCTAGAAACCTGTCCCCATGCTCATTTCCAGCAACAACCCCTATTTTCCCCTAAAGGTAATCCCACCACCCTGACTCTTATCCCAAACGTTAGTTTTACTTAAAAAAAAAAAAAAAAACTTTATGTGAATAGAATACTATAGTATTTACTCTTTTGTGTCTGGCTTCTTTCACTCAATATTTGAAATCTGTCCTTATTATTGCGTGTAGCAATAATTCTTTCAAAACTATATACAGTTGACCCTTGAACAACACAAGTTTGAACTATGTGGGTCCACTTATATGTGAATTTTTTTCAATGAATACATACTACAGTACTACATGATCATGGTTAGTTGAATCTGCAGACGAGGTACTACAAACATAGAGGGTCAACTGTGAAATTATACTTGGATTTTCCACTGCATGGGGGCACCCCTAACTCCCATGATGTTCAAGGGTCAACTGTAATATTTAATTGTATTAAACACAAAACTTATCCATTCTACACTTTGAGTTATTTCCAGATCTGATGATTATAAATAGTGCTGCTTTATGAACATCTTTTGGTAAACATGTAGGCATTTCTCTTGGGTATATACCTAGGAGAGGAAGTGGGGGACACAGGGTAGGTATACATTCAGCTTAGTAGACATCACCAAACATTTTCCCCAAGTAGTTAAACTGCTAAAAAGGAAAAGTAAAGCTTACAGAATTATAGTGATTTTGTACCAAAATATACAGTGAGTTAGGAAAAGAAACAGAGATAAATTCAAGGTTTCATAATGTAATATTACTCCCTTCTGAACATTGCAGATAATGCTCAAGGCAATCAGGTTGAGAAGATATATTAATGTAAAATCTGAAGGAAAGAAAAAGAATGAACTCCTAAATAATACCAAAAGACCTCTGCGTATCAGGTCCTGATACAGAAACCTGAGGTTTTTTTTTTTAACCTACTAATTAGGTACATGACCTTAACCAAGTCACTTACCTAGCTTCTCCACAGTAAAGCTTTTCAACTGTCAGATAACTATAATGGCTTCTACTTATTACATAAATTGATTAATCAAGTGTGATAATCTTGATAAAAGTACTTTGAAAAGGATAAATGCTATGTGACATTACAGAAAATTTATACCAACACAGTCTATAAACAACAAATTCTGGAGTTCTCATCAAGTAAAGAATCTTTGAACCCTAAAATATATATCAATAATAGTTAATAGGCAAAGGAAAAATATTCCTGTATAAAATATTGCAGACATCTGGCTACATCTTTACCTAAAGCAAGAAAATACAGCAAACAGGAAATCATTTAATGTTGCTGATAATAACTGCAATAATAAGAGTAATAAAATTAGCTAAACAGAGCTCTATAGTTATAACACATTTCATATAGAATTCTTTAGAGGATTGAAAAAAAAAGATGTCAGTGAGAAAAATCTTCTCAACAAAATTTCTGGTATATTTGATTACCTACAGGAACAAATTCTTCTAGCCACTAACTTTTCTCTTTAGAACACTGGCTTATGGTGCTCTCCAACAGAAGTTATTATAACTTAAAGAAAGGGTGATACTCAACACGCCTTATGCCGTGTGCCAGAAAAGGTCCTCACAAGGGTCATATCTCTTGTGCCTGTGGCCACCGGCTTCCCTGCACATTTGGGGCCATCCCGTGATGCAAGCAGTCATACCACCCCTGTCCTCACTGGGCACACCCAACAGCTCCAGGGCAGCCTCAGAACCAGACTCTGTGGGTGAACCACATGCAGAGGTTGGGATAAAACCAAAGCTGAACCCCAGGGATGAGCTGACTAAGGAAGAAGATCAAAACTCTTTCCGTCAGCTGTACAAGCTGCAGATTAAATCCCACGATCAGCTAGGTAGACCCTGCATCTATGGTATATCTGAGTAGACAATGAGTGTTCCCACAAATGAAAACGGTCTAGCTCTGGCAGCTGTGGACTTTGGGGCCAAGCACATGCAGGAACTGGGCCAGATCAGAGTCTGAGTGGTTCCCACAGGGCCCACAGCAGGTCCAGAGACTGGCCCAGAGGCAAAGGAGGGCCTCTTGGGGAGGCAGAGGTGGGCTGTGGCTTATGGTGTGTGCAAAGAGACTTACCCCAGGGAAACAATTACTACTATTAATTTTATTATGTTTTGATTCATTCTTGTTGTTGGTTCTGGCTGTTTTTTTGGTTTTCTTTTCTTTACCTTATTTGTTTGTTGTTGTTTTAGTTTTGTTTCTTTTTTTTTTTGTCTTTTGGAATCTACATGTTTCACAGCATTTTTTATTTTTACTTTCTAATATATTTTTATTTTGTTTTCTGTTATTCTCTGTTCTTTCACCTTTTTTCTTCTTTTTCTTTAATATATATATTTTTTAATATTTCCATTTCTTCTTTGCTTTTCTGTTGTTCTGTTATTTCTCCCTTTTTATTTTATTTTATTATTATTATTTTTCAGTCATGTTTATCAGTTTGTTCTATTTCCTTGCCTGATTCTTGAGCTGGCACACTGCTTTGGTTTTGTTTTCAGGTTTTCTGTTTTTGTTAGTTTTGATTCTAATAGTTTGATTTCATTTTTGAGTTTGATTTTTCTGGTTGTTCTCTTGCATTTTGTTTTATTTGGTTCTGTTTTTGTTTCTTTTCCATGTGTGTTTCCTTGCTTCTGCTTTCGTTTGATTTTGTTTTTACCATTTCTCTGGGGTTTTGTTTGTCTTTTTTTTGTACATATATTTTCTATTTTATTTTTTTGTATTTCTATTTCTATGTTCCTTTTCTATTGTTTTGTCTTCTTTCCCCTTTCTCTCTTTTTTTTTAATCATCATTTTTGTTGGTTTGTTTTCTTTCTTTGCTTCATTCTTAGGTTGGTACTCTGCTTTGGTTTTGTTTTCTGGTTTTGTATTTTCTCAGTTTTCTTTTTAATTGTTTGATTTCATTCTTAGATTTGTTTGTTTGTCTAGTTGTTCTCTTGCTTTTTGTTTTATTCGGTTCTGTTTTTATTTCTTCTGTGAGTGTGCGTGTTTCCTTCTTTCTGTTTCTGTTTGTTTGATTTAACTTTTTACCATTTGTCTGAGGTTTAGTTAATCTTTTTTTTTCCCCCCAATCCCCTTTATTGCCGGGACAAGGAACTTGAGGGGTCTTGGTTCCTCAACCGGAACTCAGGCCTGATGCCCTGGGGTGGGATCACCAAGTTCAGGATGCCGGAACACTAGAGAATTCCCAGCCCCAGGGAAGATTAATCGTGGAGAGCTCTCATGGAGGCCTCTATCTGAATCCAAGACGGGGCTCCACCCAACTGCCAGCAAAAACCAGCACTGGACGCCTCATATCAAACAACAAACAAGACAGAAACACAAACCAACCCACCAGTACACAGACTTCCTAAAGTCAGTTCACAGACACCCCAAAAGACACCTGACACGGCCCTGCTCATCAGAGGGAAAACACTCAGCTCTACCCACCAGAACGCAGGCACAAGTCCCTCCCATCAGGAAGCCTACACAAGCCACTGGACCAACCTCACCATCAGGGCAGAGAATAGAAGCAAGAGGAACTACCACCCTGCAGCCTACAGAAAGGAGACCTTAAAAACTGTAAATGAGACAAAATGAGAACACAGAGAAATATCTTGCAGGCAAAGGAGCAAGATAAAAACAAACAAAACCCAATAAATGAAGAGGAAATAGGCAAACTACCTAAAATAGAATTCAGAGTAATGACAGTTAAGATGATCTAAAATCTCAGAAATAGAATAAATACAAGAAACGTTTAACAAGGACCTAAAAGAACTAAAGAGCAAACAGTAATGAACAACACAATAATTGGAATTAAAAATACTCTAGAAGGAAGCAATAGCAGAATAACTGAGGCGGAAGAACGGATAAGTGAGCTGGAAGATAGAATGGTGGAAATAACTGCTGCAGAGCAGAATAAAGAAAAAAGAATGAAAATATGGAGGACAGTCTCAGGGACCTCTGGGACAACATTAAGCACACCAACATTCGAATTATAGGGGTCCTGGAAGAGTAAGAAAAAAAAACAAGGGTCTGAGAAAATATTTGAAGAGATTATAGCTGAAAACTTCTCCATCATGGAAAAGCAAATAGTTAATGAAGTCCAAGAAGTGCAGGGAGCCCCATACAGGAGAAACCAAAGGAGAAACACACCAAGACACACATTAATCAAATGAACAAAAATTACACACAAAGAAAAAATATTAAAAGCAACAAATAACATACAAGGGAATCCCCATAAGGATAACAGCTGATCTTTCAGCAGAAATTCTACAGGCCAGAAGGGAGTAGCAAAATATATTTAAAGTGATTAAAGGGAAAAACCTACAACCAAGATTACTCAACCCAGCAAGGATCTCATTCAGATTTGACGGAGAAATCAAAAGCTTTACAGACAACCAAAAGTTAAGAGAATTCACCACCACCAAACCAGCTTTACAACAAATGCTAAAGGAACTTCTCTAGGCAGGCAACACAAGACAAGGAAAAGACCTACAAAAACAAACCCAAAACAAGAAAATGGTAATAGGAACATACATATCGATAATTCCCTTAAATGTAAACCGATTAAATGCTCCAACCAAAAGACAGACACTGGCTGAATAGATACAAAAACAAGACCCGTATATATGCTGTCTACAAGAGACCCTAGGGACACATACAGATCGAAAGTGAGAGGATGGAAAAAGATATTCTGTGCAAATGGAAATCAAAAGAAAACTGGAGTAGCAATACTCATATCAGACAAAATAGACTTTAAAATAAAGACCATTACAAGAGACAAGGAAGGACACTATATAACAATCAAGGGATCAATCCAAGAAGACATAACAATTGTAAATATCTATTCACCCAATACAGGAGAACCTCAACACATAAGGCAAATGGTAACAGCCATAAAAGGGGAAATCAACAGTAACACAATAATATTAGGGGACTTTAACACCCCACTTACATCAATGGAGAGATCATACAAGCAGACAATAAATGAGGAAACACAAGCTTTAAATGCCACATTAGACCAGATGGACTTAATTGATGTTTATAGGATATTCCATCCACAAACAACAGAATACACTTTCTTCTCAAGTGATCATGGAACATTCTCCAGGATAGATCACATCTTGGGTCACAAACCAAGCCTCGGTAAATTTAAGAAAACTGAAATCCTATCAAGCATCTTTTCCAACCACAGCGCTATGAGACTAGATATCAATTACATGAAAAAAACCGTAAAAAATACAAACACGCAGAGGCTAAACAATACACTACTAAAAAACCAAGCGATCACTGAAGAAATCAAAGAGGAAATAAAATACCTAGAAACAAATAACAGTGAAAACATGACAACTCAAAACCTATGGGATGTGGCAAAAGCAGTTCTAAGAGGGAAGTTTACAGCAATACAATCCTACCTCAAGAAACAAGAAAAATCTCAAGCAACCTAGCCTTACATCTAAAGCAATTAGAGAAAGAAGAACAAAACAACAACAACAAAAACCCAAGTCAGCAGAAGGAAAGAAATCATAAAGATCAGATCAGAAATAAATGAAAAAGAAATGAAATAATAACAAGATCAACAAAACTAAAAGTTGGTTTTTTTCTTTTTTTTTTTCCTTGCGTTATGCGGGCCTCTCACTGTTGTGGCCTCTCCCATTTGCGGAGCACAGGCTCCGGACGCGCAGGCTCAGCGGCCATGGCTCACGGGCCCAGCCGCTCCGCGGCACGTGGGATCCTCCCGAAACGGGGCACGAACCCGCGTCTCCTGCATCGGCAGGCGGACTCTCAAGCACTGCGCCACCAGGGAAGCCCTAAAAGTTGGTTTTTTGAGAAGATAAACAAAATTGATAAACCATTAGCCAGACTCATCAGGAACAAAGGGGAGAAGACTCAAATCAACAGAACTAGAAATGAAAAATGAGAAGTAACAACTGACACTGGAGAAGTACAAAGGATCAGGAGAGACAACTACAAGCCAATAAAATGCACAACCTGGAAGAAATGGACAAATTCTTAGAAAAGTACAACCTTCCAAGACTGAACCAGGAAGAAACAGAAAATATGAACAGACCAATCACAAGCACTGAAATTGAAAATGTGATTAAAAATCTTCCAACAGGGTGCAGTGGGTAAGACTCCGTGTACCCAATGCAGGGGGGCCCAGATTCAACCCCTGTTCACAGAACTAGATTCCACATGCAGGCCACAACTAAGAAGCCCACATGCTGCAAATAAACCAAGCAGAGCCAAACTAAATAATAAGTAAGTAAGTAAATAAATAAATAAATAAATAAATAAATAAATAAAATCTTCCAGCAAACAAAAGCCCAGGGCCAGATGGCTTCACATGCAAATTCTACCAAACATTTAGAGAAGAGTTAACTCCTACCCTTCTCAAACTCTCCCAAAATATAGCAGAGGAACACTGAAACTTATTCTACAAGCCACCATCACCCTGATACCAAAACTAGGCAAAGATATCACAAAAAGAGAAAATTACAGGCCAATATCACTAATGAACATAGATGCAAAAATCCTCAACAACATACTAGCAAACAGAATTCAACAGGACATTAAAAGGATCATATACCATGATCAAGTGGGGTTTATCCCAAGGATGCAAGGATTCTTCAATATACCCAAATCAATCAATGTGATATAGCATATTAACAAACCGAAGGACAAAAACCATGATAATCTCGACAGATGGCGAAAAAGCTTTTGACAAAATTCAACAACCATTTATGATAAAATCTCTCCAGAAAGTGGACATAGAGCGAACCTACCTCAACTTAATAAAAGCCGTATATGACAAACCCACAGCAAACATCATTCTCAATGGTGAAAAACTGAAAGCATTTACTCTAAGATCAGGAACAAGACAAGGGTGCCCATTCTCACCACTATTATTCAACATAGTTTTGGAAGGTATAGCCATGGCAATTAGAGAAGAAAAAGAAATAAAAGTAATACAAATTGGAAAAGAAGAAGTAAAACTGTCACTGTTTGTAGATGAAATGATACTATACATAGAAAATCATAAAGATGCCACCAGAAAACTACTAGAGCTAATCAATGAATTTGGTAAAGCAGCAGGATACAAAATTAATGCACAGAAATCTCTTGCACTCCTATACACTAACAATAAATCAGAAAGAGAAATTAAGGAAATGTTCCCATTTACCACAGCAACAAAAAGAATAAAATACCTGGGAATAAACCTACATAAGGAGGCAAAAGACCTATATGCAGGAAACTATAAGACAGTAATGAAAGAAATCAAAGACGATACAAACAGATGGAGAGATTTATTATGTTCTTGGATTGGAAGAATCAACATTGTGAAAATGAGTATACTACCCAAAGCAATCTACAGATTCAGTGCACTCCCTATCAAATTACCAATGGCGTTTTTCACAGTACTAAAACAAGAAATTTTAAAATTTCAATGGAAACAAAAAAGACCCCGAATACCCAAAGCAATCCTGCAAAAGAAAAACGGAGCTGGAGGGATCAGGCTCCTGGACTTCAGACTATACTATAAAGCTACAGTAATCAAGACAGTATGGTACTGGCACAAAAACAGAAATATAGATCAGGATAGAAAGCCCAGAGATAAACCCATGCACATATGGTCACCTTATTTTTGACAAAGGAGGCAAGAATATACAATGGAGAAAAGATGGCCTCTTCAGGAAGTGGTGCTGGGAAAACTGGACAGCTACATGTATAAGAATGAAAATAGAACATTTCCTAACACCATACACAAAAATAAACTCAAAATGGATTAAAGATCTAAATGTAAGGCCAGACACTATAAAACTCTTAGAGGAAAACATAGGCAGAACACTCTATGACATAAACCATAGCAAGATCTTTTTTGGTCCACCTCCTAGAGTAATGGAAATAAAAACAAAAATAAACAAATGGCACCTAATGAAACTGAATAGCTTTTGCACAGCAAAGGAAACCATAAACAAGATGGAAAGACAACCCTTGGAATGGAAGAAAATATTTGCAAACGAAGCTACTGACAAAGGATTAATCTCCAAAATATACAAGTAGCTCCTGCAGCTCAGTATCAAAAAACAAACAACTCTAACCAAAAATGGGCAGAAGACCTAAAGAGACATTTCTCCCCAGAAGACATACAGATTGCCAACAAACTCATGAAAAGATGCTCAACATCACTAACTGTTAGAGAAATGCAAATCCAAACCACAAGGCTGTATCACCTCACACTGGTGAGGATGGCCATAATCAAAAAATCTAGAAACAGTAAATGCTGGAGAGGGTGTGGAGAAAAGGGAACCCTCCTGTAGTGTTGGTGGGAATGTAAATTGATACAGCCACTATGGAGAACAGTATGGAGGTTTCTTAAAAAACTAAAAATAGAACTACCATTTGACCCAGCAATTCCCCTACTGGGCATATACCCTGAGAAAACCATAATTCAAAAAGAGTAATGTACCTCAAAGTTCATTGCAGCACTACTTACAATAGCCAGGACATGGAACCAACCTAAATGTCCATCGGCAGATGAATGGATAAAGAAGATGTGGCACATATATACAATGGAATATGACTCAGCCATAAAAAGGAACGAAATTGAGTTATTTGTAATGAGGTGGATGGACCTAGAGTCGGTCATACAAAGTGAAGTTAAGTCAGAAAGAGAAAAACAAATACCGTATGCTAACACATATATATGGAATCTAAAAAAACAGTACTGTGAACCTAGTGGCAGGGCAGGAGCAAAGATGCAGACATAGAGAACAGACTTGAGGACACAGTGGGGGGAAGGGGAAGCTGGGATGAAGTGAGAGAGTAGCACTGACATATATACACTACCAAATGTAAAATGGATGGCTAGTGGGAAGCAGCTGCATAGCACAGGAAGATCAACTTGATGCTCTGTGACGATCTAAAAGGGCAGGATAGGGAAGGTGGGAGGGAGGTTCGAGAGGGAGGGGATATGAGAGTACATATAGCTGATTCACTTTGTTGTACAGCAGAAACTAAAATCACACTGTGAAGCAATTATACTTGAATAAAGATGTAAAAGAAAATTTTTTTTTAATTTAAAAAAGAAGGGGCAATAAAGCTTAGCCACTTTATACTCGACAAACAACACGGTAGTGAGTAAAAGTTCACCCCCTCCAAAGAAGTTTCCTTATACACTGAAAAGTATTTCACACAGGAGTAGTAACCATAAACACTTGAAAATTAGGAATCACCTTTATCCTCCCATCAA
>NW_006779114.1:401129-419926 GCF_000442215.2 Lipotes vexillifer | reverse complement strand
AGGAATGCCTTTAGGAATTAATACAAAACTTCTATCCATTGACTGTTCAAGGAGTGTGGATCAGGATGGTGGAGTGGGAAGATCCTGACCTCACCTCCTCCTACAGACACATCAAAACTACAACTAAACACAGAATAACTATCTCTGAGAACAAACTGAAGACTAGCAAAACAGATTTTTTTTTATAATTAAAGGATATAAGAAAAGACTATACTGAGACTGGTAGTAAGGGCAGAGACAGTCTAGTCAAAACCTACACCCATGATACAGTGACACACAAGCGGGAGGAATGTTACAACTATGGAGGTCTCCCCTGAGGAGCCATGACTCCAAGCCCCACATCAGGTTCCCCAGCCTGAGAAACCTGGACCAGGAGGATCAGCTCCCATTACATCTGGCTCTGAAAAGTCATGGAGGTTACGTCTGGGAGAGCTGGAGGAAGACTGTGGGAAACCAAGACTCCTCTTGAAGGGCTTGCGTACAAACTCACACACTCCAAGTCCCAGCATAGAGGCGGCAGCTTAAATAGCACTTGGGTGAGGATCTAGGGGAAGATGGCGGAAGAATAAGACGCAGAGATCACCTTCCTCCCCACAGATACATCAGAAATACATCTACACATGGAACAACTCCTACAGAACACCTACTGAATGCTGGCAAAAGACCTCAGACCTCCCAAAAGTCAAGAAACTCCCCACATACCTGGGTAGGGCAAAAGAAAAAATAATAAACAGAGACAAAAGGATAGGGACGGGACCTGCACCAGTGGGAGAAAGCTGAGAAGGAGGAAAGGTTTCCACACACTAGAAAGCCCCTTCGCGGGAGGAGACTGTGGGTGGCGAAGGGGGAAAGCTTCGGAGTCGCAGAGGAGAGCGCAGCAACAGGGGTGCAGAGGGCAAAGCGGAAAGATTTCTACACAGAGGATCTGTGCCGACCAGCACTCCCCAGCCCGATAGGCTGTGTGCTCACCCCCCGGGGCGCGAGGGGCTGGGAGCTGAGGCTCGGGCTTCGGTTGGAGCTCAGGGAGAGGACTGGCGGCGTGAACACAGCCTGAAGGGGTTAGTGCACCAAGGCTACCCGGGAGGGAGTCTGGGGAAAACTCTGGACCTGTGGAAGAGGCAAGAGATTTTTTCTTCCCTCTTTGTTTCCTGGTGCACGAGGAGCGGGGATTAAGAGCGCTGCTTAAAGAAGCTCAAGAAACGGGCGGGAGCCGCGGCTAACAACTAGGACACCAGAGGCAGGCATGAGACGCTAAGGCTGCTGCCGCCTGAAGAAGAAGCCTGTGTGCGAGCACAGGTCACTCTCCACACCTCCCTTCCCGGGAGCCTGTGCAGTCCGCCACTGCCAGGGTCCCGGAATCCAGGGACAACTTCCCTGGAAGAACGCATGGTGCGCCTCAGGCTGGTGCAAAGTCACCAGCCTCTGCTGCCGAAGGCTCGCCCCGCACTCTGTACCCCTCAGACCCCTCGGCCTGAGTGAGCCAGAGCCCCCGAATCAGCGGCTCCTTTAACCCCGTCCTGTCTGAGCGAAGAAAGGACGCCCTCTGGCGACCTACATGGCGGGGCGAAATCCAAAGCTGAGCCCCGGGAGCTGTGAGAACAAAGAGAAAGGGAAATCTCTCCCAGCAGCCTCAGAAGCAGCACATTAAAGCTCCACAATCAACTTGATGTACCCTGCATCTGTGGAATACCTGAATAGACAACGAATCATCCCAAATTGAGGAGGTGGCCTTTGAGAGCAAGATTTATGATTTTTTCCCCTTTTCCTCTTTTTGTGAGTGTGTATGTGTATGCTTCTGTGTGAGATTTTGTCTATATAGCTTTGCTTTCACCATTTGTCCTAGGGTTCTATCTGTGCATTTTTTGGTTTTTTTTTTTTTACTTAAAAATTTTTTTCTTAATAATTATTTTTTTATTTTAATAACTTTATTTTACCTTATTTTATTTTATTTTCTATTATCCTCTTTCTTTATTTCTTTCTACTTTTCCTCCCTTTTATTCTGAGCCATGTGGATGAAAGGCTCTTGGTGCTGCAACCAGGAGTTAGTGCTGTGCCTCAGAGGTGGGAGAGCCAACTTCAGGACACTGGTCCACAAGAGACCTCCCAGCTGCACATAATATCAAACGGCGAAAATCTCCCAGAGATCTCCATCTCAACACCAACACCCAGCTTCACTCAACAACCAGCAAGCTACAGTGCTGGACACCCTATGCCAAACAACTAGCAAGACAGGAACACAACCCCACCCATTAGCAGAGAGGCTGCCTAAAATCATAATGAGGCCACAGACACCCCAAAACACACCAACAGACGTGGACCTGCCCACAAGAAAGACAAGATCAAGCCTCATCCAGCAGAACAGAGTCACTAGCCCCCTCCACCAGGAAGCCTACACAACCCACTAAACCAACCTTAGCCACTGGGGACAGACACCAAAAACAACGGGAACTACGAACCTGCAGCCTGCAAAAAGGAGACCCCAAACACAGTAAGATAAGCAAAATGAGAAGACAGAAAAACACACAACAGATGAAGGAGCAAGATAAAAACCCACCAGACCTAACAAATGAAGAGGAAATAGGCAGTCTACCTGAAAAAGAATTCAGAATAATGATAGTGAAGATGATCCAAAATCTTGGAAATAGAATAGAGAAAGTGCAAGAAACATTTAACAAGGACCTAGAAGAACTAAAGATGAAACAAGCAATGATGAACAACACAATAAATGAAATTAAAAATACTCTAGAAGGGATCAATAGCAGAATAACTGAGGCAGAAGAACGGATAAGTGACCTGGAAGATAAAATAGTGGAAATAACTACTGCAGAGCAGAATAAAGAAAAAATAATGAAAAGAACTGAGGACAGTCTCAGAGACCTCTGGGACAACATTAAACGCACCAACATTCGAATTATAGGGGTTCCAGAAGAAGAAGAGAAAAAGAAAGGGACGGAGAAAATATTTGAAGAGATTATAGTTGAAAACTTCCCTAATATGGGAAAGGAAATAGTTAATCAAACCTAGGAAGCACAGAGAGTCCCATACAGGATAAATTGAAGGAGAAACACGCTAAGACACATATTAATCAAACTGTCAAAAATTAAATACAAAGGTAACATATTAAAAGCAGCAAGGGAAAACAACATAACACACAATGGAATCCCCATAAGGTTAACAGCTGATCTTTCAGCAGAAACTCTGCAAGCCAGAAGGGACTGGCAGGACATATTTAAAGTGATGAAGGAGAAAAACCTACAACCACGACAGCTCTACCCAGCAAGGATCTCATTCAGATTTGATGGAGAAATTAAAACCTTTACAGACAAGTAAAAGCTGAGAGACTTCAGCACCACCAAACCAGCTTTACAACAAATGTTAAGGACCATCTCTATGCAAGAAACACAAGAGAAGGAAAGAGCTACTATAATAAACCCAAAACAATTAAGAAAATGGTAATAGGAACAGTAATACAGATAATTATCTAAATGTAAATGGATTAAATACTCCAACCAAAAGACACAGACTGGATGAATGGATACCAACACAAGACCCGTATATATGCTGTCTACAAGAGACGCACTTCAGACCTAGGGCCACATACAGACTGAAAGTGAGGGGATGGAGAAAGATATTCCATGCAAATGGAAACCAAAAGAAAGCTGGAGTAGCAATTCTCATATCAAACAAAATAGAATTTAAAACAAAGACTATTACAAGAGACAAAGAAGGACACTACATAATGATCAAGGGATACATCCAAGAAGATATAACAATTGTAAATATTTATGCACCCAATATAGGAGCACCACAATACATAAGGCAAATACTAACAGCCATAAAAGGGGAAATCGACAGTAACACAATCATAGTAGTGGACTTTAACACCCCACTTTTACCAATGGACAGATCATCCAAAATGAAAATAACTAAGGAAACACAAGCTTTAAATGATACATTAAACAAGATGGACTTAATTGATATTTATAGGACATTCCATCCAAAAACAACAGAATACACAGTTTTCTCAAGTGATCATGGAACATTCTCCAGAATAGATCATATCTTGGGTCACAAATCAAGCCTTGGTAAATTTAAGAAAACTGAAATTGTATCAAGTATCTTTTCTGACCACAACACTATGAGACTAGATATCAATTACAGGAAAAGATCTGTAAAAAATACAAACACATGGAGGCTAAACAGTACACTACTTAATAACGAAGGGATCACTGAAGAAATCAAAGAGGAAATCAAAACATACCTAGAAACAAATGACAATGGAGACACGACGACCCAAAACCTATGGGATGCAGCAAAAGCTGTTCTAAGAGGGAAGTTTATAGCAATACAGTCCTACCTTAATAAACAAGAAACAACTCGAATAAACAACCTAACCTTGCACCTAAAGCAATTAGAGAAAGAAGAACAAAAATACCTCAAAGTTAGCAGGAGGAAAGAAATCATAAAGATCAGACCAGAAATAAATGAAAAAGAAATGAAGGAAACGATAGCAAAGACCAAAAAACTAAAAGCTGGTTCTCTGAGAAGGTAAACAAATTGATAAACCATTAGCCAGACTCATCAAGAAAAAAACAGAGAAGACTCAAATCAACAGAATTAGAAATGAAAAAGGAGAAGTAACAACTGACACTGCAGAAATACAAAAGATCATGAGAGATTACTACAACCAACTCTATGCCAGTAAAATGGACAATCTGGAAGAAATGGACACATTCATAGAAATGCAGAACCTGCCAAGACTGAATCAGAAATAGAAAGAATGAACAGACCAATCACAAGCACTGAAATTGAAACTATGATTAAAAATCTTCCAACAAACAAAATCCCAGGACCAGATGGCTTCACAGGTGAATTCTATCAAACATTTAGAGAAGAGTTAACAACTATCCTTCTCAAATTCTTCCAAAATATAGAAAAAGGAGGAACACTCCCAAACTCATTCTACAAGGCCACCACCACCCTGATACCAAAACCAGACAAGAATGTCACAAAGAAAGAAAACTACAGGCCAATATCACTGATGAACATAGATGCAAAAATCTTCAACAAAATACTAGCAAACAGAATCCAACAGCACATTAAAAGGATGATACACCATGATCAAATGGGGTTTATTCCAGAAATGCGAGGATTCTTCAATATACGCAAATCAATCAGTGTGATACACCATATTAACAAATTGAAGGAGAAACAACATATGGTCAATCTCAATAGATGCAGAGAAAGCTTTTGACAAAATTCAACACCCATTTATGATAAAAACCCTGCAGAAAGTAGGCATAGAGGGAACTTTCCTCAACATAATAAAGGCCATATATGACAAACCCACAGCCAACAACGTCCTCAATGGTGAAAAACTGAAAGCATTTCCACTAAGATCAGGAACAAGACAAGGTTGCCCACTCTCATCACTCTTATTCAACATAGTTTTGGAAGTTTTAGCCACAGCAATCAGAGAAGAAAAGGAAATAAAAGAAATCCAAATCGGAAAAGAAGAAGTAAAGCTGTCACTGTTTGCAGATTACATGATACTATACATAGAGAATCCTAAAGATGCTACCAGAACACTACTAGAGCTAATCAATGAATTTGGTAAAATAGAAGGGTACAAAATTAATGCACAGAAATCTGTCATTCCTATACACTAATGATGAAAAATCTGAAAGTGAAATCAAGAAAACACTCCCACTTACCATTGCAACAAAAAGAATAAAATATCTAGGAATAAACCTACCTAAGGAGACAAAAGACCTGTATGCAAAAATTATAAGACACTGATGAAAGAAATTAAAGATGACACAAATAGATGGAGAGACATACCATGTTCTTGGACTGGAAGAATCAATATTGTAAAAATGACTCTACTACCTAAAGCAATCTACAGATTCAATGCAATCCCTATCAAACTACCACTGGCATTTTTCATAGAACTAGAACAAAAAATTTCATAGTTTGTATGGAAACACAAAAGACCCCGAATAGCCAAAGCAATCTTGACGACGAAAAACGGAGCTGGAGGAATCAGGCTCCCTGACTTCAGACTATACTACAAAGCTACAATAATCAAGACAGTATGGTACTGGCACAAAAACAGAATGATAGATCAATGGAACAGGATAGAAAGCCCAGAGATAAACCCACACACATATGGTCACCTTATCTTTGATAAAGGAGGCAGGAATGTACAGTGGAGAAAGGACAGTCTCTTCAATAAGTGGTGCTGGGAAAACTGGACAGGTACATGTAAAAGTATGAGATTAGATCACTCCCTAACACCATACACAAAAATAAGCTCAAAATGGATTAAAGTCCTAAATGTAAGGCCAGACACTATCAAACTCTTACAGGAAAACATAGGCAAGAACACTCTATGACATAAATCACAGCAAGATCCTTTTTCACCCACCTCCTAGAGAAATGGAAATAAAAACAAAAATAAACAAATGGGACCTAATGAAACTTCAAAGCTTTTCCATAGCAAAGGAAACTATAAACAAGTCGAAAAGACAACCCTCAGAATGGGAGAAAATATTTGCAAATGAAGCAACTGACAAAGGATTAATCTCCAAAATTTAGAAGCAGCTCCTGCAGCTCAATAACAAAAAAACAAACAACCCAATCCAAAAAGGAGCAGAAGACCTAAATAAATATTTCTTCCAAGAAGATATACAGACTGCCAACAAACACATGAAAGAATGGTCAACATCATTAATCATTAGAGAAATGCAAATCAAAACTACAATGAGATATCATCTCACACCAGTCAGAATGGCCATCATCAAGAAATCTAGAAACAATAAATGCTGGAGAAGGTGTGGATAAAAGAGAACACTGTTGCACTGCTGGTGGGAATGTGAATTGGTACAGCCACTATGGAGAACAGTACGGAGGTTCCTTAAAAAATTACAAATAGAACTACCATATGACCCAGCAATCCCACTACTGGGCATATACCCCGAGAAAACCATAATTCAAAAAGAGTCATGTACCAAAATGTTCATTGCAGCTCTGTTTACAATAGCCTGGAGATGGAAACAACCTAAGTGTCCATCACCAGATGAATGGATAAAGAAGATGTGGCACATGTATATAATGGAATATTAGCCATAAAAAGAAACGAAATTGAGCTATTTGTAATGCGGTGGGTAGACCCAGAGTCTGTCATACAGAGTGAAGTAAGTCAGAAAGAGAAAGACAAATACTGTATGCTAACACATATATATGGAATTTAAGAAGAAAAAATGTCATGAAGAACCTAGGGGTAAGACAGGAATAAAGACACAGACCTACTAGAGAATGGACTTGAGGATATGGGAGGGGGAAGAGTAAGCTGTGACAAAGCGAGAGAGTGGCATGGACATATATACACTACCAAACGCAAAATAGATAGCTAGTGGGAAGAAGCCGTATAGCACAGGGAGATCAGCTCGGTGGTTTGTGACTACCTAGAGGGGTGGGATAGGGAGGGTGGGAGGGAGGGAGATGCAAGAGGGAAGAGATATGGTAACATATGTGTATGTATAACTGATTCACTTTGTTACAAAGCAGAAACCAACACATCATTGTAAAGCAATTATAAAGATGTTAAAAAAATAAATAAAAAATAAAGTAATAAAAAAATAAATAAAGGGATCCTGACTGCCTAAGAGTTTACTACATTCTGTTTTAATATTAAGCATCTATAACCTTAATGTAAGTTAATGGGTTTGTTTGAAATTGCGTTGAATAAACAAGATGGGGGAGGAGAGGAGCATCAACTTGGTGAGCCTAGGTATGCTGGGTACATTCACAGTTTGGCTGAAATTTAAATGCATATGATGCAACTCCACTGTATTCCAAGGGCCCAGTTGCTGGATTTCAAGGAGGCTGTAACTGACAAAGCATTAACATGTAAATGTTAACTTTAAGAATAAATTTACCTGCATTTCATTGATGTGTTCAATAAATATTTACGGGCATTTACTATGTGCCAGCTATGAAAAATCTCAGTTGCTGCTCAAAAGGAGTTTACAGTCTAGATATAAGAGAGACAATCACTAAGTATCATGACAGAATAATGTCCAAAAAGTAGAGTAGAGCATAAAGGAAAAATGCCTAAATCTCCTGAAAAAGGCAGGAAAGGCTTCAAAAAGGAAATGGTGCTAGGAAGAAGAAGTAATGAAGATAGGACATTCTAGGCAGAGGGAAAGGTTATGTAAAAGTAAATATAGGAGAATGTAACAATTTTAACTGATCTCCACAGGCTGGAAATAATGGTAAATTGTTTCATAATATTTTATTCAGAAGAAAAAAACTTGACTACTGGGATTACAGTGAGGTTTTATAGAAACTAGCAGAAAATTAACAATACTGTATATCTGCCAATGGTTATGCAACTATCTGTTCTGTTTATTTAAGTAACCACTATAACAGGGAACTAACTGGATAAGAAGGGCAATCTTTAGAAGAAAGTATTTACTTGCAACTTCTATTTTAGCTCTTAGGGCTCTCAAATGTGAATACTCTTGACCGCCTTGGAAATGAGGGGACAGTATGGCCTTATGCTTAAGTGTCAAGGCTCTTTTAGAGTCCAGTAAAGTAGGGACTTCCCTCGTGGTCCAGTGGGTAAGACTTCGCGCTCCCAATGCAGGGGGCCCAGGCTCGATCCCTGGTCGGGGAACTAGATCCCGCATACATGCCACAACTAAGAGTTCACATGCCGCAACGAAGATCCCACGTGTCACAACTAAGACCCGGTGCAGCCAAAATAAATATTAAAAAAAAAAAAAGAGTTCAGTAAAGTAGATTTGAGTCTGGGCTTGCCATATCCTTAGCTCTGTGATCTTGGGGAAGTTGCATAATCTTTCCTCATCTTGGAAATGGCGACAATACCAGTTACCTCATAGCACTGTTTATGAGGATTAAAGAAATAATGTATGTGAAGCCTTTAATTACAGTATTTGTAACAGAGTAAGCAGTCAATGAATGACAGCAGCTACTAGTTACTATTATGCTTTACATTGACCATGAAAGTTATACTCCAAACTAATGTCATTATTACAATTCCTATTTATTCTGGAGGAAAAAAAATGGGTACTGTTTTTTAAATCTTTTGGTAAGTTTAACATTGATACTATGGAAACTTTCTATGTTACTTGGGTTACAATCCTTAGTAAGTGTTGAGATTGTGACTGAGAGTAGTATTAATAACGTTATTTTATTATATTTTAAAATGCGACACCTTAAATAAAATAAATCTAACAAAACTCTACACTACTTTCAGTGCTCTTTGGTATTTCCTGTATTGTTATAGAGAGGGTTTAAAGCAGAATGAAAAGCACACACAAAACACTCAGAGACCTGGGTTCTAGCCCTATTTTGCTATTAATTAACTGTAAGACACTGGAAGAATCACCTATTCATTAAAGGCCTCCACTTTCTCACCTGTTAAAGAATGATTAGGAATATTACTTTCCTCTTTAAAAGTTTAGACTCTTGGGAGAGGTGGGAATGGAGAGTTGCTGTTTAAGGGGCACAGAATTTCAGTCCAGGACTACGAGAGTGTTCTGGAAATGGATAGTGGCAGTTGTTCACAGCAATGTGAATGTAATTAATGCTGCCAAACGGTACACATAAAAATGGTTAAAAAATAGTAAATTTTATGATATATTTTACCACTACAAAGAATTTTACAGTCTGTGCTCTGTATCCCTTTAAGTCACTCATTCACACCCTCATTCATTCAAATATTTACTAAGTGCTTATTATGAACCAAGCACTGTGACAGGGAATACAAACAACAAGTCTTACAGCTGAGTAGGAAAAATAGACACGTGTCCAAATAAGTGCTATAAACTACCAAATGCTTCATAAAGGAGGCTGGAGTAGGAGTTGCAAAAGCAGGAGTCCATTATATCTGAAAGGGTTGGAAAAATCTTCATAAAAGACCCATAAACTGAGTCTAAAAAGAACAGCATGTATTCACCAACTGGATGATATGCATGACCAGAACTGTTCCTTCTCCCATAGTTAACTTTCATTTTTTATTTTTTTCTTTTTGCAGTACGCGGGCCTCTCACTGTTGTGGCCTCTCCCGTTGCCGAGCACAGGCTCCAGACGCGCAGGCTCAGCAGCCATGGCTCACATGCCCAGCCGCTCCCCATGGCCACTGAGCCTGTGTGTCCGGAGCCTGTGCTCCACAGTGGAAGAGGCCCCAACAGTGATAGGCCCGCGTACAGCAAAAAAAAAAAAAAAAAGAGAGATCAAATTTTTGCCAGAACTTCTGGAGGCAATGCTTTATTGCATTTCAAACAAAAGGAAATGAAATACCTTTTTGTTTGTTTCCTTCAAACAAAAGGAAAGCTAATGCCTAAGTATACTGAGAAGGAATAACCTACTTTGCATTTTCTTAAAATCAGTTCAATTCCTATTAACTTGCCTGGAGAATCTAAGGCCTTCTTAGGAGTATTAAAAAGTCATGGGTTAGAAAATAAAGAAAAATATACAGGTTGTTACTTTCTGCCCTTGGGTAAAGTATACTCATCACAACCCTTTAGATTTATATAATATGTTATGTTTTATGAAGCATTCATAATATCTCATTCAGTTCATGAAACAGACCTCTGAGGTAAGCATGACAGCAATTCTAAGTCGCATTCTACCCATTAGAAAATAAGGAAGTTTATGAAGCCTGGGCAGTATTATTTTCCTTTCTGCGGCTATGTATTTGGCACCTGGTGGTGTCTAGCAGAGAATAAGCACATAATAAAACCTCAGTGAAGGACTTCCCTGGTGGCGCAGTGGTTGAGAGTCCACCTGCCGATGCAGGAGATACGGGTTCATGCCCCGGTCCGGGAAGATCCCACATGCCACAGAGCAGCTGGGCCCGTGAGCCGTGGCCGCTGAGCCTGCATGTCCAGAGCCTGTGCTCTGTAACGGGAGAGGCCACAACAGTGAGAGGCCCAAGAACCACAAAAAAAAAAAAAAAAAAAAAAAAAAAAAAGCTGTTTGGTTTGAAATAAACAATCCTCTAGAGCCCTTGAAATCCTAAACATATTAAGAACAAAGGAAGAGACTAGTTAAATATTTCAGTGTTATAAAATGCCAAAAAAGAAAAAAGGTGGTGGGGAGGGGGTAGAAGGTTTATATAAAATATATGGAATAAGGAGGTATTTCCCCACAAGTTAAAAAATACTAGTTTGGTGTCAGTCAATAAAGCACTGCCAAAAGGGAATAAATGCAAAGGCTGAAGACCTAGAAAAGTTGTGAATGACCATTACCAACATTTATCAATGTCTATTTGTAGTTCTACAAGGAGAGATAATCCTTTAGCAGATAAGCCTGTAGTGAGACATACTTTTTGTTACATATTTTGGCTCAGATCAAGGGGTCACCCAGCAATCGAGACACAGACTGCTTTCCAGTCTTAGTGTGGCGTTCTCTCCTTACTCAAGGTATTTGCTATTAGTAATTTTCTATGAATAGTTGTTAACCTATGTACCATAGATCAGGGTTGTTTTTTAAAGAAAAAAAACAGAAATAAAAGGTAAAAAGTAACATACAGAAACTGCATGGTGCAATAAGAATAACAGGAAATGAGGATTCAGGGAGCCTGAGTACACACAGTGGTTCTGCCATCAGAGAAGCCAGTGACGATGTTAAGTCATTTACTTGCTTTTAGCTTAATTTATTTGGGTATTTTAAAAATAACAAGTATGAATGGATGTATGTATTTAAGTAGAACCATTACTTCAAACAAAAATTTCCCTGGAAGCTTCAGTATACATAGAGAAAAAAAGGGGGCTACTCTTACTGAAGACAAAATGGGAGCCTGGAGTCCTGCCCAAATAACCCTCCTGTATCCTGGGGGGATGGGGGGGGTGGTATACCTCTGCAGAACCCCTAGGCTACTCAATGCACTATTTAAAACTGCTGGAATAGATGAGTGGATGTTTCCATTCTTACATTTCATGGACCAGGAAAAGTTCAAAAAGATTTCGAAAGAACATAATATCAAAATAAATAAATCTAGCTTTGCTTTATGAAACTACTGCTAGCCATAGAAAAAGATATTATAAACCAGTTTTAGAAAACACCTCCAGACCATCTCTCAGGTATATTCAAGTTCTAAAATTATATAACTTCTTCTACTCCTATTGTGAAAGAACTAACCAAAACCACCACTTTACCTAAAACTATCTCCTAAGACTACTATTCATTAAGTACATTAATAAAGTGCCCCAGAGTCACTAAAATTTTTAAAAGCAATAAAAGAAAACAGAAAGAGAAAATCAAGTTAAAATTTACAGTGGCTACATAACATCAACCTCAAAACATACATCATTTTAATTATTTTCATATAATTTCCCCCATGCCTAAAAAATAAAAACTATAAGCATCATCTGTAATATAAAGTCCAAGCAATGCTTAACTTTCCGGTGTTTAAGTGCCTCTGAGCTGTTTCCCACTCTTTGCTCCTTCACGCTCAGTGTTCAGTTTTATCAACCACATACTTTATTTCTTTACATTTCTGTAAAATCCTTCCAGCCACCTGAGGTTGGTACAAGCACGTGAGACCATCAAAGTAACATGAGGAAATCTAGCTGGATAATGAGGTAAAGCTCTATTTCTAGGATTATGTAACCTCCCTGAACCCAAAAAGCAATGTGGTCTATTCATCATTGCTACAACTACTTTTTCAGATCTCAGTTTAAAATTTCTAACTTATAAGAACACACAACATCCCATTAGCTAAGTTTTGTAAAAGTCAAATATTCTTCAGCAGTTCAAATATTTCAGTGCTAAGGAAAGTTTTGATACCCAAAGACCTCTGTCTCTCAAATCACTAGACATTGGGTACCCTGAAAACTTTCTTAGGAGTTTCAACTTCCTATTTCTCTCCAACTCCTGACACTGCACATAATGTATTCTAGGCAGATCTTAGATCTATCTTTCAACAAAAAGTTGCATCAGCTTTCTGAGAGGTCCATTCCAACTTTATTTTACTGCACTCCAACTTCAAAGCAATTTTTCTTAGGAATACTTACTGTGTATTGGGAAGAGATAACCACCAAGCATCATTTATAAAATTGAGAACTCACAATATCTTTAAACTTTCTCTTTTCTGGGAAATAAAGATAATACTATCAACTTTTATTCTAACACATTTTTCCAATTTTTAAAGCAACACTCTGTGTCTTCTATGTTCCTCCTCCTATAACATGATGTTTGCTAAATGAAGCACAAAACAAGGTAGAAAACTGTTCTGTGAGTCTCCCTTTCTCACACTTCCAGTTTCTATGCATTGATTTCTTGAAATAGGTATAAATGGGTAAGAAAACACCTCCGGTGCTATAGTAAGTCTGCAAACACCACTTTCTTTCACCACTAAGGTATCTTTTAGGTATAGGTTCAGAGACTGAAGGATGCTCTGGATTGAAGCTGACCAGAAGGCCTCAGAAGACAACAGCCTCAAGTCACACAATGACTATGTTTAGACATATTAAAGAGAAGACAAAGTTTACTCTAAAACTAAGACATCCATAATTTAAAGCGTGTGTGCGCATACACACACAATTGGAAAACCTGATAATTCATCTCATATATTTCTTTTTAGCTATCACAGAACTCTGGGCCATCACCTCTTTACAGAGTCCCTCCTACATCTTCTGGGTCTGTTTCCAAAGGGGCACCTGAAAAGCTGTAAGAGCCTCCATCCTCTGTCACTTTCATTTGAAAAGAAGCTGGGTGCAAAAAGGTTAGCCCAAGCTAATTCCTTGGCCTCCATGAGTCAGCTTGAATCTGTCACTGCTGTCAGTCCTTGGTGTGCTGAGGAACATTTGAGTCCTGTATACAACCCATCCTCTCATCTCTCTGCTAATATCACTCTTATAAGAGGAAATCCAAAAAAGAGGGAATATGTATATATCTATAGCTGATTCATTTTGCTGTATGGTAGAAACTAACACAACACTGTAAAGCAACTATACTCCAAAAAAAATTAATTAAAAAAAAAAAGAGGGCTGCTATCTCTGAGCACTCACACAGGGCTGTGAAATGGAGGCAGCTCGACTATTCAGAGCAATACTAAAACACCGCCTTTGTCTATTGAAAGGTCCTGGCTGAGCAGCAAAGCCACGTCAGCTGTTCTTTTCTTTGTTCCCAGTACAGTCCTTAGCACTTATACAGAAATGAGACAACCTCTTGACAAGGAAGTCCTTCTCCTTTCTTAGACATCAGGAAACAAAACACACATGACAAACAGGGGAAGGGGTGTGGAGTGGAGGGATGGGCTTAGCTTGAGGAGTTCACTTTAGAGGTCTACCCCAGTGGCAAAACCTAACTCTGACAGCCTTTACGGCTTTTCATTTCCCAGCTGGCACAGTATCAGAACCAAATACATACAGCAACTTATAGGGAAATAAAAGAAGAGGCACAAGAGGCAGGCTCAAGGGTGAGAGCAATTTTTTCTTACAGCTTAAACCACTACAAAAGATGAAGCATACAGTGTCAACAAGTATAAAAAATAAACCAGATTTAGTAATATACACAAATATGCACAAATCACACAAAGGAAATACAGGGTTTTCTTTTGGCTCCAGACTGTATTGATATCTTTCATTTTATAATTTCATGTGAAGAAAGAAATGAGAGCTTCTTAGTAAAATAAAATGATTTATTTTTATGCTGAACATACAATATTCATAAATATCAACTGCTTTCATTAAAGTTAAGATTTCCTTCTTAAATTTAAATTTTTCCCACTATAGTCCCTGAGATCTCAGTTCCATGCCATGACAGTTCACATCTGCATTTTAAAAGCAAATGTGGAATCCACCACCCCATTTAGCAGTTAGGCTGCACACACTGTAGGTCTCGTTTTAGGGCACCTTTGAAGACAAAGTGATATTTAATACTGAATATAAGCAGTCTTTTCATCTTATACTGAAGAGTAATTGCTTCCCACTTCACAACTATAGCATGAGTTATCATCTCTGACTTGCTCTCTAAGTGCTATGGTCAGCATGGAAAAAAATGACAAAGAACATTACGGCTTTACTCAAGGGAGTCGGATCTTTGCTAACTGCTAAGAAGAAATGATGGCTAGTCAGGCATAGCACAATGAGATACAGCATGAGAAATGACATACATTTCTGTGCCCTGGTTTTAGGAAATCATTTCTACTAAATGTCCTCAGAATGCAGAAGCTGAACCTTCCTTGGTGTCAAACACACCAGATAAAAATTTTAGCTGCACATGGATGATGGTGTTTACAATTGTACATATATTTGAAAGAAACTGTACATATACACTTGCTGAAAATTTTTGTTTACAGAATACAGTGAAGGTGGGAGATACAGAGTGCTCTCCCCTAGGTTCTAGGAGTTGAAGCAACCAATACTTTCAGGGTTATCTATTAGCAAGTTGGGTTCACACAGGCTGTCTCTCTAGTCTGAAGATGACATAGAATAAAATCCTATCAGGCCTGGCCCACAGAGTCAACCATCTCCTATACTTAATATAAAACATAATGGAAAAAGATGGTGAGGGTAGGAGGGCAAAGCCCAACAAACAAATTATCCTATGTATTTTTCATCCTGCACCACAGAGGAAACAAATGAATATGAGAAAGCAAATGATACACATACACGGACTTAAATCCAATTCAAATGACATGATGTATAAATAAATATAAATTGCATCTGGAAAAGAAGGGTATTTAAATTCCATTCAATGTTACAAACATTCTTCTCATTAAAATATAAACCCTTACCTTTGCTTGTTTCTTACTGGCTTCTCTTCTGGCTTCCCTTTCTTTCAGTCTTTTCTCCTACAGGAAGAGGGGGAAAATTAATAAGTTTTCATAATCATTAAGTATGTGTCAAACAGATCTGGAATCAAATTACAGTTAGACCATTTACTAGCTGTACAGTTTTCAGTAACTTATTCACTACCTCTCATTTTCTCATCTAAACACGGAGATAACAGGAACACACATTTCATAAAGTTGGTATAAGAACTATATAGAACAACATAAATGCTTATTAGCACAATGTCTGACATATGACTGGTTCACAGTGTTGGTTATTAAAATAAAAAGGAAGAAATGCAGTAATGATTATTTCCCTTTTCCTCTAAAAGCAGAATTTATAAAGGATATGAAATCCTCATCCCTGGGGTTCTTAGAAAAGTGGCAATATTTTTCTCAAAACAAAAACAATGGAAGATTATTCTTATAAGCACCTTATTTTACTGAATTGTTTTATAATTTCCCCATTAGTTTTCCAATGATCATAAAACAGGCAGAAAATGCAGCACTAATGTTTTCAAAATAAGAAAAATAAGTATGTATATTAATAAAATTCAAAACAAAAAAATGAAGCTAAAGTTGAAAAAACTTTTGTTTTAAATAAAACACCTCTTTTCCTCTTCAAAAAATAAAGTGGTAAAACAATATAGAGGCTAGTCTCAATCCAGAATTCATAGCTTACTATTTTAAATTTAATGAACTACTAGATCAATGTAAAAAGTGAATAAACAGCAAATAATTCTTCCATGAAACTGCGACCATGATTCACTCTTACGTTAAATATCCACCAACATGAGAATTAACAATTTTTTCAGTCTGGACAATCTATCATTATCACTATGCTTCATACATAGCTTTCTCCAGATTGAAGAACCAATTCTAATACATACTCTAGAGACAGACCTGAGGCTGCTCTGTTGCTCACAGCTCTGAGAAGGGCAAGAAACGGCTACAATCCACACTATACACCCTATCTAGGTTTACAGACTTCTTTTTAATAAAGTGAGAACATAAATGTTAAAAGTTTCAAAGGGGGGTTAAGTACTAATTAATGCAAAGAGGAGGGGAGTCCAGAGAACTTACAGATTCAGTTTTTATAGCTTCAGATTGCACAGCAGGAAAGCTAAATTCTAAGTGAAACTAACAAAAATTCAAATTCAAATGGCAACTGTTCATGTGTCATACCCCTGAATAATGCATAATGTTAAATTATTCTTTTCTGTGATTATTATTCTTTTTCTACACTAGTTTTGGAGAAAATGGATTACTTTGACTTCCAAATAAAACATACAACTAAAAGAGCACGTAAAACTTAAACAATGTGCAATTATACAGAGAAACATTCTAAAGATTATTTGGAAGTTCCAGGATCAAGGTCAGGAGAAAAGGAAAGATGAAGAAATCAAAACTAAGAACCTGTTGTCAAACACATTCTTTTCATTGTCAAAGAGCTTAGTAAGTGAGAGACTGATCTCAAACATGGGTCTCCGTATGCCAAGTCTAGTGCCTTTTTTGGATACATTCTAAAAAAAAAATTAAAAGTCAGGATTTGGAGAATTTAACAGATGTGACTTTAATAACAGAAAAAAATAAACTTACTATTATTTTACCAAGCAGCCAATGAATGCAATAGTTATTAAGATACTATACATGAATTGGTCCTCTAATGAGCTTATGAGAGTTGTTCTGCCACTAAAGTGAAATAATTTCAGTGTGTCCTCATTTGTGGGAGGGGGAAAAAGTTAATGGATGGCAGCTTGTAAACATCTGCACCCAAATTTTTCACAAAAGTTGGCACCAATTACTGATTCTCTATAAGTATTAGCAGACTACAAAATAAATGAAAGTAGCAAAATAATATTAAAGGAAAAAATTTTAAACCACTGACTATAATTATGCTTAGTTTGAGAGGTGGCTTTAGTTTGTGGATGAATGTATTTGTAAATTTCTCTCTCTTCTCTCTTTCACACATACACAATTTAGTTTCATTTTCCACACAAAGTTTTCATGAATGCAAAGTAAAATTAAGCAGAACAGTATTTTATGTTAGCCTACAAAGATCACAGTAACTTTTTTTTTTTTTTCCGGTACGCGGGCCTCTCACTGCTGTGGCCTCTCCCGTTGCGGAGCACAGGCTCCAGACGCGCAGGCCCAGCGGCCATGGCTCACGGGCCCAGCCGCTCCGTGGCATGTGGGATCCTCCCGGACCGGGGCACGAACTTGTGTTCCCTGAAGCGGCAGGCGGACTCTCAACCACTGCGCCACCAGGGAAGCCCAGATGAATAGTTTTTATCTTAACAACATGTTTCAGCCAAATGTTGCATTTCCTTTTATTATTAATAATGGTCGGTTACCGTATGGGTCTTTCATCCTGAGAGCATTTTTTTCCTGATAGCATTTTATGTACCCTATTTAATTAACTTTTGCCTGTTTCCTGTCCAGAAAAAACAGATAATTAACCACATTTAACAGTCACACAAATTGTTGTTGTATTTATCCAGTAACTGGCCTTCTCCCAACACAATAGAGCATCTGAAAATGGCACTTCAAAGTTCCAAAGAATAACCTCAATATGTTCACATCAGACAAACTCTCTCTAAACAAGTAAACACAATCTCTCTTTTGGGGCTTTTCATCTAGCCACTTTAATCAGAGCAGAAAAAAAATATTAACAAATTTCTACTACTATTGAACACCAGTATTGACTCATTATAGTCAATGAAGAATATTTTAAATTTCAAAATTTAAATTGGCTATCAGAGTTCACATGTGCATGCAAGTAGAATAATTTTTCCTTTTAAGATTTCTGCCACAAGTCTTAGGTGGATGAGGGATATTCAAAACCTGTAAAATGTGAAATGAACATGACCAGGACATGAAAATGAAGTATAATAAAAAGAACAAACTTTCAATATTGGGTGAAACAAAAAGAAAATTAGAAAACTTCTCTTTCTTATCTTAAAAAGCTATATTAGCACTCTATCTGAAA
>NW_006779114.1:398038-401119 GCF_000442215.2 Lipotes vexillifer | reverse complement strand
GAAAGAGTGAACATTAGTCTTTAAACAGAGGAGAACAGGAAATAGAATTATGGTAATCCAAAATTTGGGCAACAGATATAGGGGAGAAACTACAATTTCTTATTTTGCTAAGGCAGGAAAAGGGTTCTTTTCTTAAAAGAAGAGTATGTGAATCATAAATGCTATAAATGACAAGACATAAAAATAAAAGGTTGAATTACAATGACTAGGGGAAAAATATAATTGAATTTTATTAGATTCAGTAACGGAGGTTCCTCACTCCCCCACACACACTTAATTTTAGGTGGTTTAAATGCTTTAAGTCCTTTCTTTTCCTATTTCATTTTTTAGGATTGGTACCAAAAGGTATTTTATGCCAACAAAAAGATGGCACAATTTTATGTTTAGTTCCGCCATGCTACAAATGATTAAGTATAAGAAGATCATGAAATTCAATAATAAAAATCAAATTCAAAAGAAAACAGAAAAATTACATTTCAAAGTACAAAATACTCCTTTATAGACGTTACTATATGTCTTTTGGCTTCTCACACACTACAGGGCCTTAGCTTCCAGAAAAGAAAGTACCATGAAATATGAATTTCAACATCAGTCAGGACTATGTATTTAAACCATTTTCATTCCATGGTGCTTGGAAATCTGTAGATTTGGAAATCAATATTTTTCAGGAGGTGGTGGAAGCATATAACCTATCTGAATGAGTCTCAGGCAACTGTGTCAGTTTGGTAAGGAATGGAGTTCCCAGCTGTCACATAAAGAAGTAGGGGACATCAATCCTCATTTCAGTATTACAGGAACCTCTTTTTCAGGGAAGAAAACTGGCTCAACAAAAGTGAATAAAAGAATGATTACAAGGATTTTTGGCCCTGAAGATACCCCCTGCCCTCCAAGAACAAAATCCCAGTAAGCCTAAATCCCTCCTGGGAACGAAGAACACAACAAGGTTCTCTGATCTGTTACCTGTTCTACAGAGTTTCATCTGAACAACATAAAAAATTGGGCTTCCATATATAAATCTATAACAACTACAGTAAGGATATGAAGACAGGGAGAAAAACAAATTTACACAGAAACACCGATTCACTAATCAATTCCTTCAAACATTTGCTGAGCTACTATGTTCCAGGTCCCGTGGTGGGGTCTGGGTATATAGGGATGGGCAAAACAGACACAGCCTAGCTTCCCCGCATCTTTGTAGTCTATGACCTAATTTTGTCAGATCCCTGAATTCCATTAGCACCAAACTCTGCCCCTCCTCCTCAACCTCTCCAGCTACTGACCATCAATCTAACAACCACCCCACCTCTCAAACAACATATGGTGTTTTTTTAAAAAAAAAATCCACAAAACAAAGAACTTAACAATAAAAATAGAAATAATAAACAGGTCAAAGACTTGCCACAAAGTGGATAAGACCTATATAATCTTGAGTATTTATCTCATTTGGGTGCTGGATATGAAAAAAGGCCCAGATACTCAGATGTTGGACTATCACAAGATGATATAAGCTTATGAGAATAAGAAGAGAAACCTCCCAGGTAGACATCTCTAAATTATAGGCAAAGGTTCTATAGTAATAGGCTGGTTCCTTTTTTTGTAATAAATCTGATTGTGATGGTAGTAGGAAGGGGACAGGTAGTAGGACGGTTGTACAAGAAGAGAATCTCCTTTCCTCCCCTATAAATAAGCTTTATTCATAAAGTGAATTTTAGAATTAAGTATGGGATACATGTCCCCCCAGGATGACATTTCTGACATTAGTAAAATTTCATAAGCTCGTATGAGCTAGATCAGTCTCTGACAATGCCTTAGACACTTAAATGGCCATACCTACTTAAAAATGGATTATGGTACTAGTAACTATATAGCTATGCAATGAACATTCAGGGAAAGGTAATGTTAGTATGTGGTCCTAAACTAAACTACTAACCACAGTGCTTATTTTACTCTAAATTTATTTGAGACCAATGACCTTGCTCTGGAAACATGAACAATTTCTATTATGTGTCATTCCTTCTTCAAAATCCTCATCTCCAGCTGTCATCCTCTACCTTTTGATTCATTGCTTCAGAGTTATCCTGTTGTAAGAGAATGGCTATTGGTATGAGATAGGTAGCAGCTACATAGTTAAAAACAGTGTGTAGAAAAACAAAGACCTTGGTAAGAGTCCCAGGGCTACTATTTGTAAGCTTTTATAAGCTGTGGGGCCTTGGACAAATTACTTGACCCTTTTAAGTCTTAGTTTTATCATCAGTAAAATGAGGTTAACCCACTTATATCAGAAGTTAACTGTTAGCATATAATACGACACATAAAAAATGCTTAGTGCAGGGCCCAGTTAACTAACTGCTACTTGTTATTGTCCTTCTTAATGTTTTTGTTATTATTATTCCTAACATGCCTGATTACAGCTTCCCTCCTTGACTATCATAATAAATTTATATTTAAGATACCTGGATTCCATGCCAACTCAATTCTGTGTAAACAACAACAAAACAAAACAGATTTTCTAAAAAGTCCCTTTAATTCTTTCTTAACGTTCTAATAATATTCATGCTAGTAGTTAAGTAGAACCCAGAGCAACTTTGCAAACAGTCCAGAGACACATTATGACATGACACCTAAATATACAACCCAAAATGGATAAAGCACTCAAAGCAAATTTCAAAGAAATGAAAGAGAATCTCATAATGAATTGCTTCTCTCCACTCTCAGCTGTTAAAGCAGATATTATCACACTAAACACAAGCTATATTTCAGAGCTAAGAATGATGACATACACCACAAAGCAGATTTTCATTCCATTTAAGTAAAAACCTTTCAATGATATGATCCATGGCCCATCTTTTACAGTTCTGACTGAATTATCAGAAAAAACAGTTTCTTAAAAAAAATGAAAACAGTTTCTGTGCAAAAGCAGCGCTTTCACCTTTACAACTTAGTAATTTACTAATGGTTTTATATGTAAAAATATAGCTTTTGCTACAATTTTACTTCTGATAAATAGTTTCAAGAGGTTTAGCAAAGAAAACAGTAACAAGGCCTAATTAAGTATAGTTACTTATAAATTGCCAGGGAAAG
>NW_006779114.1:396832-398021 GCF_000442215.2 Lipotes vexillifer | reverse complement strand
GGAAAGAGAAAGACCAGAATCGTCTCAGAAGAAAATGATGCTTAATGACTACAATGAAGACTCATGAAGAGAAACAAAGCTATGGACTGGGTGATCCAAAGCAGTTATGCAAGGGCTCCTGAAGTCCCCAGAGCAAGTGGCTAAGTTCCAGCAAGCGGGCAGCTGAGTTCCACTCCCAGTGATGCCATAAACTGTACTGCCTTTATTTTTTCTTTTGCTTTTTTTTTTTTTTGGGCTATAAACTAGTTAAAATTCTATAGTTCAGTTTCTAAATCTTTAGGACAAAGATATTTACTTGAGTCACAGTAGAAATTACACAGATTTCAGAATTTGGTAGATGAAAAATGAGTCAAGGACAGGTGTTATGGCATGGAGGAAAAACAGGTGGGAATAAATGAATAGCTGAGACCTACAATACAAAGACTGAGTGCATATTAGAAGCTATGGTGTGAGGCTGTTAATTTTAAACACCAAGAACAAACAACTACTTTCAAACAGAATCATTAAGACTAATGATTATATATATTCACTTATATATAACTTATATATTAACTATCTTATCCTCTTAAACCAAAAATATAATCATGAAATACAATTATTTTAAACATGCTGAAAGATTTCCAAGCTCATAAAAGCTTCTAAAAGTGATACATATTTTTAAAAATATAATGTGTCATATGTATCAAATACAGAATTATGTTATAGATTTTATGGAGTTTTCTTTTCATATGTAAAAGTCTTTCAGGCACATTCCTCATTCATAATTTTGTGTTAAAAAAATATGATTTCAAAACCAATAATGTGTTCAGGTAATGCAATTAAAATAAAATAAACTGTGCAGAATTAAGAATATATTTACTTTTTAAGGTAAAATTTTAGTAACCATTGGAAAAATAACTGAATAAGAAGGAAGCCTTATCATCAAGCACGGAACCTGACGGGTCAGCAGGGAAAAACGACAAATTAAAATTCCATTTTTCAGACAGGAAAGGATCATTTTATTCTCACATCTTACTTATACACACAGAGCCAGCGGATCTCTCTGATCACTTGGTATTAACCCCCATTCTCACTCCCTCATTTTTCAGAATAGGGAAGTGCAATCCAAACTGGTGACTGGTGATCCCCAAATGGACTAGGTAATGCTAGACTCAGGACTCAAAGGCAAGTATCTCAACTTGTTATAGCA
>NW_006779114.1:393873-396822 GCF_000442215.2 Lipotes vexillifer | reverse complement strand
ACTCTTTCCACCAAACATTATGCCAAATGTTAAAACTTGCCATTTAAAAAAGATATTCCATATGCCTTCTGGGTAGAAATCTGGTCCATTGCAGCTTGGTAAATAATTGATTTGAGCACCTGTATTGTATCTTATGTATGCTATTGTAATAAACATACTAAGTGCTCACAAACAAGAAATATTCACTAATTTAATACACAAATACTTATATGTGTTTAAATAATAACTTTACTGATGAAAATACCAAGAAACGAACCATATTTGTGCCAGGTAGCATTTACATTAAAGGTGAATAGAGAGAATACTATTTTGGTTACTTCTTTGTGCTCTTTTTAGGCTACATAATATTTTCAACCTCCAATATAGAAAGTATGCCATGGGCCACCTTGTGCAGTATATACTTATTTTATATAAAACAACAAGCTTTGACTTGTTTTAAAAAGACGTTATACCGGGCTTAAAAAAAAAAAAAAAAAAAAAGATGTTATACCTATTTTAGTTATAGAGAACTGGTTCAAAACGAGTAGCATGGAAAGTTCTTGCGATTTCTCTCACAATTGTGTCAGCCCCAAACTGCTCTGTTCAACCTTGCTGTGAGACAATCACAGTGATAGTTTTAAAATCATATGCTATGTTTTAACAATGGTACAAAGGAAAAATGATTTACATAAAATCTCAAAAATAAGTGAAAATGAAATAGTATAGAACAATCTACAGTATACTACCTTTCATGTGACAAAAGGAGAAAGCAAGAATATGTATTTCTATTTACTAGTCTTTGCATAAAGAAACTATAAGGATACATTAATAATTAATAGTTACCTCTGGGGTGGAGGGATGAATAAAAATGACAGGTATGGGCAGAAGCAAGACTTCTGAATGTTAACTTTTTTATCCCTCTTGATTTTGGAAAAATGTAAAGATATTATTCATTTCAAAAAATGTAAAAATACTGGGGCACAAAAAGCTTCTGTGCAGTGACAGAATGTCCATAGTTAACTATGATTTAACTATAATAATCTTCCTGAGGATAGAGGAACCCATGTATTTTAAATATTCCATCTTCACTGCCTAAGGCAGAGCCTAGCACACAAACACTGTGTAACAAATATACAACAGTCAATTTGAAATTGAGCTCCTAAATTTTTCAGAAACGATATTCTACAACCTGGATACAGTAGTAACTTCCACACATTGGGAAAAGGGGTGAAAGGGAAGATAAAAAAGGGGAAGCAGGTTGGGGGGGGATGGGGGGCTTTATTTTATGTAAATTTTCCGTATTTCTTTTACTGCTGGCTACAATTTAAAGGTAAAATGTTCTTATGTTGGATACATACTCTAAGAAGACTATAAGCAGAAACATGGCAAGCTGCTGACACTTAAAAAAAATTTTAGTAACAAATTATTAACACCAAATTTCCATTTAAAGTACTGTACTAAAAGCAGCAATACAGGAAATGTTTAGTTCTCTCAATAACATAAATACCCCAAAACTGTAACCAGTATATTTCAGGTTCATTTGTTCTCCATATTTCTGGAGAAATATGTTCTCCATATTTTTTCCCACCATTCGTTTCCATCCTTGAAAGCTATCTTCAATATCTACGTTTTCTTATTTATTAAATGCTACTGGGAAGCTGTATCATATCTTAAAGAAATGAGAATTGCTGCTCTATTAAAAAAAAAAGTTTACTGGGTTATTAAATAGTAACAAGGTCAAACAGGAGTCAAAAACTATGAGAACCCTCCTCAGGATACGGTTAATGATGTTCACATCCAAAGGCTTAAAATTTTTTTGGTACAGAACTTAATATTGGGATGGCCAAAATGTTTGTTCTGATTCTTCTGTAACATCTTATGGAAAAATTGGAACAAACTTTTTGGCCAGCGCAACATTATAGCAGTGATTCTTGCATATGATACTGTGTTACCCTGAGATCATTCATTGTCTCAAGGGCATGCTGCAGAAACTTCTTAAAAAATGTAAATCTGTTTTAGTTCATTAACTGATTCATTTATCTAGTGAAACGTCCACTTTTAAGTAGTGTGAAAGGACAGTAATATCATGAGTGACCAGAATGGAGTAACCCTTTTTGTTTCAATGATAACTGAAAACTGCCAAGTTTAAGGCCAATGCCTTAAAGGGCATATGCCTAAGTAGAAGCACTCCTTCTCACAAGGTTTCCTTATTTTTTTTCTTAATATAGTAAATTTAATCTAATATCTATTACCAAGTAATTGCTTATGGAAAGAAATTTAACTATTAAGTTGAAACTGGAAACAACACTAATGTTGCTCAAATGGGTGAAACGTGAAACAAACTGTGCTTCATCCACACCACAGAACACTACTCAGTAACAGAAAGAATGGGGTGTTGAGTGAAAAAGCCCAATCTTAAAAGGCTACATACTACACAGTTTCATTTATATAACATTCCTGAAATGACAAAGTTATAGAAATGGAGCACACAGGATCTCTCTCTATTACTTCTAACTACTACATGTGCAACTACAATTATCTCCAAATTAAAACTTTATTTGAAAACAAAATCACTATAATTTGGGTCACCTCAACCAAAAGCAGATTTAGGTGACATTCTCAGAAACTAGTTAATATACAAAGACTCCACGAGCAGAAGGGAAAAGAAGGACTAGGGAAAACAACAAAATAGCTACAGAAAAATAAGATTAAAGAAAACAATAAAGTAACTTAGTTACTAAAGAATATCTAATGAACATGTACATATATTTAGGACATATTAAATTTCACTCAGTATTAATTCAAGATGGAAAGCTTACCCGATGCTTTGCCTTAATTTTCTTCCTATATTCTTCTTTGTCAAATTTGTCCTCTTCTTGAAGCCTTTCCTTTGCTTTATCTAGGTTGATACCACCAGCATCGTCCTCTTCCTCAGTATCCTTGGAGACAGACTTCTGCACTTGTGGCCAC
>NW_006779114.1:386430-393847 GCF_000442215.2 Lipotes vexillifer | reverse complement strand
TGAACCAACTGCAGAGAGGAAAAAGGTGAGTATGGGGTAGGAGACAAGGAATAGTAACAGAACACCACTTTTCTTTGTATAATGATACATACTTTCTGCCTTACAATCTACATTTCTTAAACTTTCTAACAAGCTTTATAATAAAAGTGAGCAAGTCACGGAAAAGACTTTCCCAGTCAGGATAAAGTAATGCTGCCATAACTCATGAGAGCAGGATTAAAGGAAATTTTCATTAAATAATTTGGAGGAGAAGGTAAGTTGCTTCAACATCATTTCAGTGTTCTTAGTATGCTATACTCCACCAACTCAGCTCTAAATGACCCGCACAGGGCGGTGGCCAGGCTGGCCACAGTGCATCCCCGCCACTGCCATGGCACCTTGGTGTACCTCCTGTAACACCTCTCTCACCACACTGGGTTGTTTTACTTTCCTGTAAATTAATCACTAAGCTCCTTGAGGGCAGCCATATGCCTTATTCATGTGTCCTCAGAACCCAACACATTATCTGGCACACATGAGATGCTCAAAATTGATTGAGGAATCACATATCAGCTGATACCGCACATACAAACTGAAATAACTTAAGTGTAAAGAAGAAAGTTAGTTTGGGTTTCACAAGCCTGCTCAGATCTACATAATTTTACACAAACTTTTTATGTTAGGAACAAGGTGACAAAGAAGTCAGAGCACTGATCCGGGAGTCAGGAGACCTGTCTGAATGTCCTGGCTTTTTCACTAGCCCAGTGCATAACCCTGAATGAATTACTTAATCTCTGGACATCTGTGTCATTACCTGAAAAATAAGGGTTGTTTGACTTAATAATCTTCCCGGCCTAACACAGTAAAATTCTAGACAGTTTCGACAAAAACAATTTTCTTATTTTGCCTAATAACTGGTTGCCAGGAGGACTTAAGCAGCTGCCACAGTTTCTGAAAGACTGCTAATTAAACGGCAGGCAAATGGAAGTTGCAGGCACACACATCACAGGTATTAGTGCCTCCTCTCACTCCTGTCACCACCACATTCTTCAAGATGAGATTCCGACAGAGTTGCAGCTTGAAGCAATGAACAAGGGTCACAAATGCATGAGTAGCCATGCTAGCAGTCACTGGCACTGAGGAAGCAGTGAAAGGGATGAGCTGTGACAGTAAGAACACCATCCACTGCTCTGACTCTTCACTCCTTTTTCTAGCAGAGTGAAAAAACTTCATCCCTCTGTGGGGTGAACAAATGGTAGCATTTCTTTCAGAGTTTTAGATCAGAAGTTTCAGTGCAGCGGCTCCCAGCCACACAGAGCTCCTATCAGCGATAAGTTTACAGTTAAGGATTTACACTCAACTTGAAGCTAATGGGTGTAATATGTACAGTTAAATTTAGTAGCACAGTAAGGAACCTCATTATGCTAACAGCACTAATCTTTTACAGTGAGCATCGATGTAATACTACAACTATTTTCTGGTCTAGCCTGTTTCTCAGGTGCTGACTGAACTCTTCTCAGTAATTTCACAAAGATTCATATTTTCCAACTATATAGGCTTCCTCTGCAACTTCAACACGCTGAATTACATTCTATTTTGTTAGTTTTCATATGGTTTATACACCATTTTACTCCGTATTACTAGTGCAAATTTGCGCTTCTAAAACAAAGCCCTCTTCCCCGAAGTAACATGCAAATCTTTGTTAACTTCAGAATTAAAAGGAAACACACTTCACTGAATATAGACTGTGCAGGAAGCATTTTTATTAATAATGATGAAATATCTGATGTGATACATTATAGTCAGTATAAAAAGCTCTGTTATTTTACTGGGGTATTAGAACAGACTTTTTCTGAGGGTTTACTATTTGTTAGGCAGTATTCTAAGTGCAGAGGACAGAGTAGTAAACATAGCCAACAAATACCTTCCCTCATGTAGCTTTTCTCAACCCAGTGAAATAGAAATACCTTCCCTCATCCCACTGGAATGGAAGAAATGGACAACCACCGAATAAATACAGAATGTAAAGTCTCATAATAAGTGCTATGAAGAAAAAATAAACATAGGGCAAGGGAAATGAGATCATGGTGGGCATGGGGTGCTGAGTGCTATATCAGAATGAACAGGGAAACCCGTAGGTTGGTGAGAGTGAAACAGAGACAGTATTCAGAAGATCCTGCCATAACCACTGACTCTAGCCATCACTCCTTAAGTGAGTCACTTGACATTCTAGATATATTTCCTCTTTAAAAAATGAAGATATTATTATCTAATAGAGTGATCTTTCATGAGCAATCTGTGAGTGGTAACCCCTTTCCTACTCTATTGGGATGTATTTACACTAAGACCAGATAATGGTGAAATGAAAACCAGGCACCTATATGTCCGAGGTTATTTTAAAGCAGGGAATTCCTTCCCACAGCAGGCCAGTAAGTAAAAAACATGCCAATATGGCATCTAAAATTGAGGAACCACAGAGCAGAGGCTTTCCAGAGTCAAGCAAAAGAAGCTGTAGCCAATACTTGTATTACTATCCTTGAGCATGTTCCCATAGAGCATGTTAACAGATGGACCCCATGACATGAAAGTCTTATCTATAAAAACAGGATTTGGAAAGTCCAAAACCAACTCCGTTGTTATTACCAGAAAGTATCCCAGCTTACTGTCAGAAAGTCATTCTTGCCTACAGATGCAGAGCTGACCAATTACCTATAGTAACAATGAAAGGAATTGCCCGAGTGCTTTAGAGAAACATTATTTTTCTTATTAAAGAATGGCAAGTCAGCAGGAGAGTCAAACTCTAATACTTGGAATGTACCTCAGAAATGAAACATTTACAGAATCTTACCTCTCCTTCATCAGTAAATGTTATTTTCTTATTTACTTTAAAATTTCTCTTCATTACTTTTTTTGCTTCTGCAACCTTGGTCACTTTTTTCTCCACACTGGATTTAGAAGGTTCTTTCTTCTGTGTGAGAATACACAAAAAAACACAGATGATTAGGTAAATGGCTGTTTTATATTAACAATTTAACACTGGCAATACACTTTCCAAAACTGAGTGTGTTTACTGCTCCTTGGCTAATGAGAAGCACCAAAACCGCTGTCCAGAAATAAAATTATTAGACTTATTAACTACTGACCCCCCCAATGCTAAAAGGGTTTAAGTTTGAATGTAAATGTGAGACGTAAATAACCTTAAATTTCTTCTATTACTAAAACTGTGCTATCCCGATAATGTTAAAGCATCAGAAACTACATAATAGGGCTTCCCTGGTGGCGCAGTGGTTGGGAGTCTGCCTGCCGATGCGGGGGACGCGGGTTCGTGCCCCGGTCCGGGAGGGTCCCGCGTGCCGCGGAGCGGCTGGGCCCGTGAGCCATGGCCGCTGAGCCTGCGCGTCCGGAGCCTGTGCTCCGCGGCGGGAGGGGCCGCAGCGGTGGGAGGCCCGCGTACCGCAAAAAAAAAATAAAAATAAATAAATAAATTTTTTAAAAAAGGAGAAACTACATAATAATGTGATAAATGGACATGTAAGATAAAGCAAGCTATCGTCCAGCTAAAAACAGCACATTTTCAAAATAGCTCTAACTTCCAAGTACACACTTAAAATTTTAGACTAGGAAAATGTTTCCCTGGAAAGCAAAATGACTCCAATACACTGTTTGTGACTCAACAATCTTCCTCCCATTACAGTAATTCACTATATGAATACTGGAAAACATCCTATGATAACTAAGCTGTGTTCAAAGCTGAGATGGAGTTAAGAGTTCTTGAACAGGAAGTCTGTCAACCAAAATAAGTTTCTCCCTGTAGTATACCTTGTGAACACAGGGCACTAATAAGACTTCCTTCCACCCAGTCATTCCTCCTATACCTCTTTTACCCTGCAAACACCACCAACGCAACCACCAGGCTGGAGACTGTGTTACTGACTCCTACTGAACCTTCTTGGTTTTATGGCTAGGCTGATTCTTAAGGATCCTGGGTTAGCTGATACTCTGTCACCAATCCTCAGCTTATGAGAGAGAAAATGCTGATCAAACAGTGCAAATCTGAGAGAACCATCATGATGTAAAAATAACAATTAAACAGGAGTAAGTTATCACTTAAATAAAGCACAAAAAATACTGAGGAGCAACAGGAGCAAACTTTCTGGGGGTGATGATAATGGTCTGCATCGCGATAGGAGTTTGAGTTACACAGGTGTATACACTTGTCAAAATTCATCAAATGTTACACTTAAAACTGGTGCATTTCATCGTATATAAATTTCTACCTCAAAGAAGAATCCTGTAAACAATACTGAACTTTAAGTTAATGCCAGGCAAGCTGAAGTATATGGAAGAAAGTGTAATGATGTTAACAACGTACTTAGAAATGCATTAAATAAAAAAAGGATAATGAATGGATTGATGGGAAATTACATGAGAAAGGAAATATGACAAAAAGTTAATTATAGAATATGAGTGATGGATATTTTGGTATCCAAAGTACAGTTTTTCAACTTTTCTGTACGTTTGAAATTTACTGTTATAAAATACAAAAGCCCAGTCCTAGGAACAAGAGAAACAGTCAAAATAGCAGAGAGACCAAAAACTGTCAGAATAAAATAATAGTCAGTCAGAAGAATCAATCCTGCAGAGTGAAACCTTGGAGTGATGTGGGTCTACATCAAGAGCTTTAGGGAAATTCATGATACTACAGAAATTATATAACAAAATTTGGGGGTATTTGCATCACCGCAGTTTTATTTTTCTCATGGTTTCTAAAAGGGCTTTGTGATCTCCCCCTCCTCCTCACAAACAAAAGGTTAAATTGTTTGTTTGTTTTAGGGAAGCCACTGAAAGAAGGAACAGAAATGTCAACATGGGTGAGAAGACATGTTTATTGTTAATTTCCTAATAGGCTGTGGCTTTGCTCTGATACTCTAGAATTAATCCTCACTCATTCAAATATGCACTGTTACCAAAACACAAGATATCATAGTACATACTGCCCCAGCAGTGAAAGACCCTCAATGAACCTAACTCTAACAATGGGGAGAAAAAAACATTAAACATTAACTATTTAATCACAGATGTAGTAAGTGCTCAGACAAAATACAGAGGATGAATAAATCTTTAATAGGGTACCTGCCCTAGCTAGTCTAGGGTGAGGAGAGGAAGTCAAAGAAAACTTCCTTTTGAGGGACAGATGTTTGAATGGAGTAGCAAACGCCCAAACACTGCTGCATTACTGACACACTGGTGATGAACAAATAGCTTCTGTGTGTCCACTGATGGCGTATAAGAAAGTTTTAGTTCAATGTCATTCTTTTGAATATTAATTTTAGCAGGTAACACATGCTTATTTATTCTGTAAAGGATATTCAGTGCAAAAGCTGCATTTATGGGCTTCCCTGGTGGCACAGTGGTTGAGAATCTGCCTACCAATGCAGGGGACACAGGTTCGAGCCCTGGTCTGGGAAGATCCCACATGCCGCAGAGCAGCTAAGCCCGTGAGCCACAAGCACTGAGCCTGCGCATCTGGAGCCTGTGCTCCACAACAAGAGAAGCTACGACAGTGAGAGGCCCGCGCACCGCGATGAAGAGTGGCCCCCGCTTGCCACAACTGGAGAAAGCCCTCGCACAGAAACGAAGACCCAACACAGCCAAAAATAAATAAATAAAAATAAAGAATTATTCTAAAAAAAAGCTGCATTTATGTCCTCTTCGGCTATCTCAGTTTATGCCCCAAGAAGCAAGCACTGCTACTTTTTCTGTACCCTTCCAGAGACATTCTACCCACATTCAGGTACATATGAAGAGCAACAAGTTACTAAAAGAGCCCTCCCTGCAATGAACAGTCTTGTATTTATACCTTCATATACATGTGTATTTATCTATCTAGGATACATTTCTAAAACTTAAAGCACTTGGTCAAAGAGTATGTGCATTTAAATTTTGAAAGATATTTCTGGAGAAGTTATACAAATTTATAACCCAATCAAAAATCTGAGAGTAACTGCTTCTCCTTATCTATTCAAACAAAGTATTGGTTTGGCCAAAAAGTTCTGTGAAAAACCCAAACAAACTTTTTGGCCAACCCAATATAATATTAGGCTTTATGTTTACCAGTCAACTAGGTGAAAAAATAGTATCTCAGGGAAGTTTTAATTTGCATTTGTATTTTAAACATAGCAGAACATCTCTGCAAAGGCATTTATTTTTCAGTGCACCGTATATATTCTTTGCCAGCATTTTTAATGACTCCTGGAATTTCATTTATTAATTTGTGAAATTTCTTCATTGGTTAAAGATGCTTCAATATTTTCTCCCACTTCATCAGTTATGTTTATACTTCTGCCATCATTTATGTTTATACTTATACTTCTGGGTAATATTCTTTTGTTTTGCTTTGTTTTTGGCTTTTGTCAAGCATATATTTTTAATTTTTATAAAATTAATTTTTTTTAATAATAAAATTTTCTGCGTTTTCTAGGTTTGTGCCATACTTAATATTTTTCCAACTAAAAGACTTTTTTAAAAATGAATTTAACTCCTTAAAATGCAGGTTTTACTTTTCTTAAAAGTTTCAACACTGGCTCTTGAACAAGGGGGAAAGTACTCATTAATATTTTACATTTCCATACACTGTCACAAAAAAATATAAATTATACCTATTGCTAGGCAAGAGTTATATTTTGACTATAAGCCTTTATATTATTGGTACAAAAATGAAATTTACAGCAGTCAGAAGGTATAATGTAAGATTTCCTGACAAGACACAAAACATCAAAATGCAATTTTCATTTCTATTTGCACTTCTTCCACAACATGTATGCTATACTTTAAAATAAAATGCCAAGGGCTTCCCCGGTGGCGCAGTGGTTGAGAGTCCGCCTGCCGATGCAGGGGACACAGGTTCATGCCCCGGTCCGAGAGGATTCCACATGTCGCAGACCGGCTGGGCCCGTGAGCCATGGCCGCTGAGCCTGCACGTCCGGAGCCTGTGCTCCGCAACGGGAGAGGCCACAACGGTGAGAGGTCTGCGTACCGCAAAAAAATAAATAAATAAAATAAAATAAAATAAAATAAAATAAAATAAAATAAAATAAAATGCCAAGAGGAAAAATGTCATAAAATACAAAGCTGATAAAGCATCAAGTCATTCTCAATAGTGATAGCTGTAGCAGGTTGCCATGAATAACTTGGAAGATAAAAGAAATGAAAACAGTTACAAACACAATAACAGTTCCTATCAAAAGGGCCACATTAGTTAATATTGGCTACAAGAAGATTCAAAATACAATCAATGAAAAAAACCTACCTTAGTATAAACGTTACTAGATATCATAGAGGATAAAAGTATTATTGCAAAACGATGAAATACAAAACCATAAGATGAAAGTTAAAATTAAAGGGAAAGATACTCCAAAGAAATCAGATTTTTATCTTT